>NC_090259.1:10417282-10547282 GCF_037325665.1 Littorina saxatilis
ATATGAACATTGAATACGAAGAAAAGTCTTAGAGGACCACTCAGATAGTTGCAGAACTTACTGGAGTTGATTGTGTAGCCTGGTGCCACCGCTCCTGCAACACTGGCTTCCATCATGTCCTGAGGGAACGACGCTTCCACGTCCATGGGCTGAGCCAGTTGTGTTGGCACGGTAGAGTGATGATAGTCATGGTGCTGCACCGTGCCTCGTGGAGTGTTGTGGTCAGAAGCCTGAGAGAGGTCGACTGGAGGCTGTGTAAAGTCCTCAGCACTGTTGGTAGGGCTGGCGATATCATCGGGAGGGTGTGACACAGTGTGTGGAATGGTGTCATGAGAAGAGGGTTCCTCCTCTCCGGTAGTTTCCATTGCATCACCAGTGTCGGTGACAGACAAGCGAGGTTTACTGTAACAGTAAACATGACTTCATGTAGGACTCCCCAAACTGTAAATCCGTGCGTCCTATAAGCCGAAGGGGTACCGGCGACGCACTAATCTAAACCATGGTTTCCAACGGACCCTCTCTTTGGAAGGTCCCCTTAATTTTATTTTACAGGAGAAGTTTTGAAAGTTCTGTGTCTGTGATTGTAGTTGATCGGTCAGATACCCCATTCAATTACCCAATCCTCGTTTATATGATTCTTGGCATGTCATAATATTCAACATTCTGTATCACAAAGTCAGTCCTGTAGATTTCTCTAATATTGTTGACACTTTTTTTGTTTTTTTGTTTTTGTTTTTGGTATGTATATGTATGTTTGTCATTGTAAAGCGCTTAGAGAATGTAAAGCGCTCTATAAATCTCCCATATTATTATTATTATTATTTTTTCAACATAGACAAAACATGAGCAAAATATGAGTAAAGTCGATTTTTGGACAATCGCTATCGTATGTTTTTAAAACGTCAATGTTCAACTTACATTGGCTAAGGTCAGCACTGCGAGTACCTAAAGTTTACGCAAAGGCTGTTTACAGTTTACTCAAGTTACTTCACTTTCAATCGTAATTATTGTACAGGTCCTGATACAGTTGACACACATGTCCCACTCAGTGTATTCAACGCACCATAACAGTGGACACATGTGTGTATACATGCTTTCAGTGAAATTCGGGGTCTCGCTGAATTGGGGGTTGTTGATGTAGATAATGTGGAGTTTTAATGTATTTATTTTGAAGTATATATCACACAAAATGAGAAAAGAGCTCGCCCTTCTACATTTCTGACATGATTTCGACCTCTTCCATGTTCTAACATGCGCTAGAATGACAAACGAAGACCAATCATTCTAAATCAAACACAGTTTGAAAATAAAATAAACGAGGTTTCTGTTGAAAATTGGTGGCAAGAAAAAGAACCCATTGTGTACTATGTTTTACTGGAGAGCATTTATGTCAACGTGACCGTCTAACACTTTTAGGCAGACGCTGAGACAAGTTGTGCACATTTATTTTGCATTGCTTTCTAAGGTTTCTGTGCAATTGAGCTGAACACATTTGATAATAAAATCCCATTCAGGTGGCAGGCATTTAGTTCAAGCCACAGCCTGTCCAAAAGGAAGGGGAATAACCGAACTTGTGTTCTAAAAAAAAAATCCCGCTTCTGTTACCTGTAAGCAAAATAATATCTTGCGACAAACTAAAGGGCGGAGATAAGGAAGGTAAGGGAGGGGTTGAAATAAAAACTATTCCTGTGACTCAGTCTCAAGGAAGGGGGGGGGGGGAGGGGATGAGAAGTTAAGTTTGGCCCCTGTGCCTTCAATACAACCACCCGACCTTCTCCCTCCTCAAATGTTATTATGTGTGTTCACTTAGCGTAACATGTTTCGCCCAGCCTGTCATCGGAACACACAATACAGGGTTCGAGGCTTCCCGTGAATGGTGCGCGTCACAAAGACAATCTCCGGTTGCAAGGGTAAAACCACAGGCACAAGACACAATCACGAGAGAGAGAAGCTGCTTTTTGTGCCGAATGGGAATTGTTTTTCTGAACTGATTTCGTAGCTGATACTTATGTCGATCTGCTAAATTAATTCAAAACAAAAACTCCAACTATGCACCAGAAACAGCCATGTGGGTGATTGTTGGTATGTGTACAAGTGTCAGGAAGCTCTTGCCCCTGGACAGATGTGTGGCGTCTTACATGGGTCTTGACACTGAAGGAATATGTGTGTTTAAGGGGTGATTGTTGGTATGAGTACAAGTGTCAGGAAGCTCTTGCCCCTGGACAGATGTGTGGCGTCTTACATGGGTCTTGACACTGAAGGAATATGTGTGTTCAAGGGGTGATTGTTGGTATGAGTACAAGTGTCAGGAAGCTCTTCAGGGCCGGACTAGGCGAAGAGGAGGGGGGGGTTGCCAGTGGTGGGCCAGGGGGATGTCCCCCCTGGCGGCAGGGGCGGATCAGTTCATTTTATGACTGGTTTTTTTCAAAAGTATATTGTGAAGATATGGGTGTGAAGGCGCAAAGCGCCGAGCCGACGGCGCGAAGCGCCTAGCTTGCTAGGGGGGTCCGGGGGCATGCCCCCCCGGAAAATTTTGAAAAAAAGGATGCAAAATGGTGCAATCTGGTGCATTCTGAGGATGATCATTACCAGTTTCAGGCAGATTTTGTCACTGATTAATACCCCAAAAATTGAAACTCATTGTAAAATAAAGAAATGCATACCTCATTCAATATTTTTATTTTTTGGCTGGGGGGGTCCGGAAACCCTAGAACCCACCCCCCCCCCTCGTTGTGGGGGTCAGGGGGCGAAGCCCCCTGAAGCTGACAGGTAGGTCATACTCTGAGATAGGAAAATGGTCGCTCCTTGCATGAAACGGCATAAAATAAGCAATAATAAAAAAAAAATTAAATAAGTAAGGTACATGTTTAGGCTAGGGGGGGGGGGTTGCGCAACCCCCATAACCCCCCCGGTAGTCCGGCCCTGCTCTTGCCCCTGGACAGATGTGTGGTGTCTTACATGGGTCTTGACACTGAAGGAATATGTGTGTTTAAGGGGTGATTGTTGGTATGAGTACAAGTGTCAGGAAGCTCTTGCCCCTGGACAGATGTGCGGTGTCTTACATGGGTCTTGACACTGAAGGAATATGTGTGTTCAAGGGGTGATTGATGGTATGAGTACAAGTGTCAGGAAGCTCTTGCCCCTGGACAGATGTGTGGCGTCTTACATGGGTCTTGACACTGAAGGAATATGTGTGTTCAAGGGGTGATTGTTGGTATGAGTACAAGTGTCAGGAAGCTCTTGCCCCTGGACAGATGTGTGGCGTCTTACATGGGTCTTGACACTGAAGGAATATGTGTGTTCAAGGGGTGATTGATGGTATGAGTACAAGTGTCAGGAAGCTCTTGCCCCTGGACAGATGTGTGGCGTCTTACATGGGTCTTGACACGCGAAGGACGCTACATATAATTACTTGGAACATCCAATCAACCCGTTCATGTGTATTGGTCACTTTCTTTACACCCCCGGTATAGGGGTGTGTATAGGATTCGCTTGATGTGTTTGTTTGTTTGTTTGGGTGTGTGTTTGTGTTCGCATATAGATCTCAAGAATGAACGGACCGATCGTCACCAAACTTGGTGAACAGGTTCTATACATTCCTGAGACGGTCCTTACAAAAATTGGGACCAGTCAAACACACGGTTAGGGAGTTATTGGTGGATTAAAATTCTACAAGGACTTATAGAGGGACATATTAATGGTCAAAGGGAAATAACCTTCTCAGTTGGTGGCAGTGAGAATGGTTATTTCCCTTTGACCAACGGGGGTGTTTTTCCTACCTCGGAGGAATTTCTTGTTTCTTTCTGTCTTTTCTTCAAAAGAATCCCCACAAAAATAGTTTGCCAACGTTCCATTTCTTCCCCATATTTGTTCTTCAATAGGAAAAACATTTATTACAACTTTATATACAAGTAACAAAAGAAAAAAAGTGGACGGAAAGGGGAAGATCTAGGCAGATCGCAGTGTTTGTGTGATTGTGTTCTCCAAATAAACTTAGCACAACATATTCATGCAACATATTCCTCCCCCCAACTAAAACATTCTTTCCCGTGTCATTTCATCCAAACTACCTATGCCATTAAAGGCACTTTTCTTGGCTTCTCCCACAGTTTTCGTATCAATGATTTATTTCACTGGGGTCACGTGACCGCTGCTCATATAAGGATACCCCACAAAGCCACATCACATAAATATAAGGTACCAATTAAAAAATCAACGAACATTCAGCATACATGCACAACTTGGCAACTTACGTGAAGAAAGTCAAATCAACTATCTATCCAGAACAGGTTGTATTGTTAAGTTTTCTTGCGTAGTTCTTTCTTGTAATAGTTTGAAATGGTGCCCAACACCCCCCCCCCCCCAATTTAAAACATAACAAGTCGCGTAAGGCGAAAATACAATATTTAGTCAAGTAGCTGCCATTTTTCAGCAAGACCGTATACTCGTAGCATCGTCAGTCCACCGCTCATGGCAAAGGCAGTGAAATTGACAAGAAGAGCGGGGTAGCAGTTGCGCTAAGAAGGATAGCACGCTTTTCTGTACCTCTCTTTGTTTTAACTTTCTGAGCGTGTTTTTAATCCAAACATATCATATCTATATGTTTTTGGAATCAGGAACCGACAAGGAATAAGATGAAAGTGTTTTTAAATTGATTTGGACAATTTAATTTTGATAATAATTTTTATATATTTAATTTTCAGAGCTTGTTTTTAATCCGAATATAACATATTTATATGTTTTTGGAATCAGCAAATGATGGAGAATAAGATAAACGTAAATTTGGATCGTTTTATAAATTTTTATTTTTTTTTACAATTTTCAGATTTTTAATGACCAAAGTCATTAATTAATTTTTAAGCCACCAAGCTGAAATGCAATACCGAACCCCGGGCTTTGTCGAAGATTACTTGACCAAAATTTGAACCAATTTGGTTGAAAAATGAGGGCGTGACAGTGCCGCCTCAACTTTCACGAAAAGCCGGATATGACGTCATCAAAGACATTTATCAAAAAAATGAAAAAAACGTTCGGGGATTTCATACCCAGGAACTCTCATGTCAAATTTCATAAAGATCGGTCCAGTAGTTTAGTCTGAATCGCTCTACACACACACACAGACAGACAGACACACACACACACACACACACACACACACACACACACACACACACATACACCACGACCCTCGTCTCGATTCCCCCCTCTACGTTAAATTATTTAGTCAAAACTTGACTAAATATAATTAGATACAAATAAATGTCATCTTCCACCGCCACTGAGAAGCGCTATTCAGTTGACTTCCTAGTGTTGAACGACTTGTAGTGCAATGATGACAACAACAAGAAAGCAAGACAATTAATGTAGATTGATTACAATAACAGCGACAACAACGATTACGACAACAACAACAACAACAGCAACAACAACAACAACAACAACAACAACAACAACAACAACAACAACAACAACAACAACAACAAAGCACGACAATTAATGTAGATTGATTCTAAGTTTGCATTGAACAAAGGCGAAAAAGCTTATCCCAACTCTCAACTATTACATTTTGAACTTTAAAATTGATACTCACTTTTACGGCATTGGTACAGGTTGACTGAACCAGCCTTGTCAGTGGTTTTTCACCAACTTGCAAGCTTCAGCACATCCCGAGACAACTCCAACTGGCAACATGGCGACTGTCCCCGTCGGGTGCGAGTCTGCCTGCACGGCGTAGTGATACTGATGACGTCATGGCTTTCATCTAGGGTTGTTAGCAGCAATCATCAACGCACATGCTTCGGTTTGTTTTGTGCATCCACAGATCCGGACTCGTGAAAATTTGATGGACTTAGATGCTTTCTGTCGCGTCCGAAATAAAGTAGAAAAAACAAAATATCATGAGACTGTTTGATAACGCGTAAGCGAAGGGCAGCTTACCCCGGAGGGTATTCCCCTTTCAACTGAACCATGTCCTTGAGATAAAAACTCATAATTTGAAGGCATTGTGCGTGGTTTTGAACATATATCTGTGTTATATTACATTGCAAAAGGGTTTTTGTGTTCGGTGAAAGTATTTTTTGAACGCTTAATACGATATTTTAAGCAGGTAACTTGGGTCTGATGCATATTACTATTGACGATGGTGAGTCATATGAACATGTGCTTTTCTTGTTACTTGCACGATGTAAAGCTTCTGTGTCAGCGGGTGTGGGATTGGGTGGTGTTGTGTGGGGTGGGGAGAGGGTAAGTTTTGCATGTGACATGAGCAGGGTTCTAAAACTGTTGTTCCAGCCCTATATGATTATGAAAACTACATGTGACATGAGCAGGGTTCTAAAACTGTTGTTCCAGCCCTATATGATTATGAAAACTACATGTGACATGAGCAGGGTTCTAAAACTGTTGTTCCAGCCCTATATGATTATGAAAACTACATGTGACATGAGCAGGGTTCTAAAACTGTTGTTCCAGCCCTATATGATTATGAAAACTACATGTGACATGAACAGGGTTCCAAAGCTGCTGTTTCAGCCATGATTGATTATGAAGAATGCATGTGACATGTGCAGGGTTCCATAGCAGTTGTACCAGCCCTGTATGATGAAGAATGCATGTGACATGTGGAGGGTTCCATAGCTGTTGTACCAGCCCTGTATGATGAAGAATGCATGCGACATGTGCAGGGTTCCATAGCTGTTGTACCAGCCCTGTATGAAGAAGTATGCACGTGACATGTGTGGGAATGTCGGGTGTAAGGACAAGGATATATAGCACAGGCAGAGGAGCATACAATTAAGACACCGAAGACAGAGGTTGCTTTAACTTATCTTTTATTGAAGGAGATGTAACTAAAAATAACCACTCAATTAGCTTATCTAAATCATAAATATTCCAAAACAGTTTAGCTAAATTTGGTTGCAACTAGAAACAATGCTATAAGTTATAAAATAGAAACAATAAACAGAACTCTAATACAAGAAATAGCAATGCTTACATCTAACCAGAAATACCAATTATGAATTCTGATATCTACCAGTACCAGAATCAGCTAGAAACAATATATGAATTTCTGGTGCAATTAAACCAGAAACAATATTTGCCAGAAAGCAGGGAAAAAAAGGATTATTCTTATTCTGGTAGCAAACCAGAAATATAAACTACTAGCAGTTAAGCCCGGCTTCGCCCGGGAGTAAGCGGAGCCCTGTAGCAATTTAAGACGCTCGCTATCCCATTATCATTAGCTTTACCTCCTTTGTTTGGATACAAAAAAAGAGTTATCTCCCTTACCTTCTAGAAATTTCCGGAACTGTCCAGTTAATTTTTCTTTCTTCATTTCTTCCCCTCATAGGAGCAATAGCGAGTCTCTAATATCACTGGCATAATGTGCTTGCTACAGATGAACAGTAGGCACTGAACTGGTCTTGCACCATATAGGCTGTATTCAATAAATGGGAGGTCCATAATCTGAGAAAGGAAACAATGAATCAAGAAACTAAAACCCAGGTGCACATCTGCGGCACCTAGGGAGTGTACGTGCACACTATCTTGTTCCTGCCTCTTGCCATCTCAGAGGTATGGCGACCACAGACAAAAAAGAGTTATCTCCCTTACCTTCTAGAAATTTCCGGAACTGTCCAGTTAATTTTTCTTTCTTCATTTCTTCCCCTCATAGGAGCAATAGCGAGTCTCTAATATCACTGGCATAATGTGCTTGCTACAGATGAACAGTAGGCACTGAACTGGTCTTGCACCATATAGGCTGTATTCAATAAATGGGAGGTCCATAATCTGAGAAAGGAAACAATGAATCAAGAAACTAAAACCCAGGTGCACATCTGCGGCACCTAGGGAGTGTACGTGCACACTATCTTGTTCCTGCCTCTTGCCATCTCAGAGGTATGGCGACCACAGACAAAAAAGAGTTATCTCCCTTACCTTCTAGAAATTTCCGGAACTGTCCAGTTAATTTTTCATTCTTCATTTCTTCCCCTCATAGGAGCAACAGCGAGTCTCTAATATCACTGGCATGATGTGCTTGCTACAGGTGAACAGTAGGCACTGAACTGGTCTTGCACCATATAGGCTGTATTCAATAAATGGGAGGTCCATAATCTGAGAAAGGAAACAATGAATCAAGAAACTAAAACCCAGGTGCACATCTGCGGCACCTAGGGAGTGTACGTGCACACTATCTTGTTCCTGCCTCTTGCCATCTCAGAGGTATGGCGACCACAGACAAAAAAGAGTTATCTCCCTTACCTTCTAGAAATTTCCGGAACTGTCCAGTTAATTTTTCATTCTTCATTTCTTCCCCTCATAGGAGCAATAGCAAGTCTCTAATATCACTGGCATGATGTGCTTGCTACAGGTGAACAGTTATCTCCCTTACCTTCTAGAAATTTCCGGAACTGTCCAGTTAATTTTTCATTCTTCATTTCTTCCCCTCATAGGAGCAACAGCGAGTCTCTAATATCACTGGCATGATGTGCTTGCTACAGGTGAACAGTAGGCACTGAACTGGTCTTGCACCATATAGGCTGTATTCAATAAATGGGAGGTCCATATTCTGAGAAAGGAAACAGTGAATCAAGAAACTAAAACCCAGGTGCACATCTGCGGCACCTGGGGAGTGTACGTGCACACTATCTTGTTCCTGCCTCTTGCCATCTCAGAGGTATTGCGACCACAGACAGACAGACAGACAGACACAGACAGACACTCTCTTTTATTATATGTATAGATAGATGTGTATATAAATGTGTATATAAATGACCCAGAAGCAATATATGTATTTCTGGTGCAAACCAGAAATATAAACTATGAATATGAAACCAGAATTTCTGGTGTAAACCAGAAATGAGTGTAATTAAAAGGCAAGGTTATTCTGGTAGCAACCAGAAAGCAGTGCAAAGAAGAAGGCACTAAAAAGAAAAGAAAATACAATTATAAACAACATGCCTTCTAAGTCACACATGGCATAATACAAAGCATAACCCACTGAATGTGTCATTTGTCAAAATAATCATGACAAATATAGACAAGTAACAATACAGCCAAAATCCTGCAGACACAGCATTCTCTGAAAGAGAATCCACAGTGAGTTAAACAACTCCACAACAGCTAATGTCAAGGGAAGTAACCAACATCTTCCCTTAGGCCTAAGCCTTGCATAGGAAAATGCTCCACATAAATTAAACAACTGCATGAACCGCAACTGCAAAATAATAGTTATTATTAAGCATGTTCATTGCCATGAAGACACATCTTCATCGAGTTGAATAATAACGACTAGAATATGGGGTAAGCGCAAGCTCCCATGCTTCAAAATGAAGCGTTAGACAACAGCCTATTACTTTACAGGGAAACGTGACTAAATCAAAGCGCGACTGCACAAAATGTTAGGTTTTTATCAGTCGCTAAGCTCTTCTGTAGGCAAACACATTTTAAGTGCAAGCGCGACTGCACACAATGTTCAGTTTTATCAGTCGCAAAGTTCTTCTGCAGGCAAGCTCCTTTAAAGTGCAACATGAGAATTAACAGTCAAAATTGAGCAGCCTGTAGACAATATCTTCCTATTGTCTGAGATCTTAACTCAGAAGATCACTATCATTATCATGCCTGAATTAGTCAAAGGAATGATAATCAAAACTCATAAGATTATGTACAGGTAAAAGGTAATACAAATGAAGACTAGCAAAATATCAGAGTATGAAAATGCATGTGACAAACAAAGTAGAACCAGTAGAGTGACACAGGACAGAATACATAACATGACTGGCTCACACAAAGCCAGACAAAAGACAGGGAAGGTAAGCCATGTACCTGTGTATCAGGGGCGGACCTAGGGGAATGGGGGCGCTCTGACATCATTACACGGGGGACGCCGGTCAAAAATGGCGGACACTACAATGTTACAGCCAATTAACCGTCAACGACATACGGCTTGAAATGCAGCAACATGATCAAACACATGAAACGTAACGCATCACAAAACTTCATAAAGCATGTCATTTTGTTGTACACTTCGCCTACAAAGTTACAGTTACAGTACTGGAAACAAAGAGCGATCCTCAGCGAAGCGAAAACTGAGAACTTCTTTGTTCCTCAACAAACTGGCTACGAAGCGGAACTCCGTCCAGCAAAGTATTCAAATCCCTTCTCATCGAAAACCGAAATCTGAGAAAGGTTCGACTTACCTTACCGGACTTCATCGTTATTAAACTGTCCTTGTAAAAGGGAAATCTAACATAGGTAACAGGCTTTTCTCATCGAGTTCATTACCCAAAATATATGTGTCAACCATATTTCCCGTTCATCAATTGTAGGGGTTTCTGCGCCTAAATCGTAAATAGGTAGCTTTACGGGCCAATGGCACGGAGGGCTTAACTTTGGACTTTTAACCGACTACTACTCAGACTTTACTGATCTCCAGAAATAATATGTGATGAAAATGGGGAAAAGATCGCAACGATACACATGGGTCTTCTCGACATAAAATATTGCGAGACAGGCTTTTTCTCAGCGAAAACGAAACGTATGAGAACGAGTCTGCCTTACTTGATTCTTACGAGTCTTTAATTTACAAGACTATAAAACAGCTTTAGAACTGGTCATCAAATATTAGAAGTTATTAACGCTCAATTTCAGCGCCAAATCATAAAAGTAATTAGAAACTGATCTAGAAAAACGAGAAAACACATCTCTCTGATAGATCAAAATGGCGTCATCAACTCTGACGCGAGACCGGTCGGACATCGCCCGGGACCAAATCAGCGTCAAAATGTAGATCTACATATATATATATGCAAACATCATAGCATCAAATGAAACATAAGAATAGAGCATAAGGAAAGAATAAAGCATTTAGTTACAGATTCTCCTCAGTGAGCACACTTGAAAGAAACACAAACTCTGCTGCTGACGCCTAGTCGCGAAACACAAAGACTGAAAGAGACAGGTCTCGGAATGAAAAACACAAGTCGACCGCTTACTAACTTCGCGCCAAACTACACTAGACCGGTTCACGACAAATTAGAGCAGAGCTTCGACACGTTCACGGCTACCGACAACACACATGGAGCACCCAGCTCGCAGTGTCACAAATCGCGTTTTTTGCTCTACTCTAAATATTTGCTCTTTTAAAGACAGGTCACTTCCGATCCCCTGTGGTGATAAGCCAATAGGGAAGCTACCCTGTGTAAGCCAACGGGGGGCGTTCTACTTAAAATGCCTGCCCAATGAAAGGGATCGTTACCGAGGCATGAAGCCGTGTCGGTGTCACGCACCGGAAATATTACGCACACCGGATAAGGCTCATTAGATTACAAGCAGTGTCAAAGCTGATACACAGAAGGGGGAGGGGGGGAGGGTAAGAGACTAAAACCTCCAAGCCACCTGGCATCTTCTATGATGTACCCTGTCAAAAGAAATGACACCAACTTGACAAAACGCCGAGTCCAACGATACCCAGACAGTCTGGCGGCACATTACATAACGACCACCTAAATCTGAGATAAGAGATTAGAAATGCATCCGGTCGGGGTCTACCCTACGATAGTAAACACACAATAAAGTACAATGCACAAAGACAACCAGGTATTATTTAGTCACTCCTTAGGCACTGATGGTTAGAGGTTACGCTGCTGCTTCTCATCATTTCAAGTTAGGGATTTAGCACAAAGGGCATTTTTTAAAGGTAAACCCAATGTGACTAGCACACACACACAGGGAATAGCTATAGACAGGGGAGGCAACTGGGTCGGGCAGGAGATAATCACACACAGAGAGACGGGGTACGCCACTTGGCTACATCCCCCCCAGCTCTATACCAACCTGCGCCCTCGCAGGGAGCAAGTACAACAGGAGCCTAAGATACAACCTGGAGCTGACTTAAACAGATCATCCAAGGTGACATCTAACAACTCAAACAACAATAATACAGAAAACACAACCTCCCTTGCCAACATATTAGTGAAGGCACGCCCAACTCATGGATATGACACAAGACAACAAGATGCATCGCAGAAAAGGCAGTCAGGAACCCGCTATTAAGCCAAGAGAACCCGAAACACCATAAAGCTTGTCGTCAGGATCATGGATGCCGCTGACCACTGCTAATCCTGAAATATCCTTAACAACGCCGGAGAACATAACGGCCTGAAACCACAAGCACCCTGGTGTGACAACAACAATCTTATACATACAAACAAACACATATGTTAATACTAAGTGCTCAAAGAGGGAACCGAAGCAAAAAGTAAAATGCAAAACCATAAAACATTTTAAGAAAATGCAAAATTAATTAATTTCACAAAATACCCAAGGTAAGAGAAAAATAAGTTGAAGTAAATATCAATGTATGTGAGTCTTTAATCTCACTGATGATCCAGGAATACAGTTTGTAAGGCGAGTTAATATGGTGAGTCTCTGTCTCACGAATGGCACATGGCCCACATGACAGCAGCACATTGTTTTCCTGACTGTTCACAATAGGCTCATGGCGGGGTTATGACAGCGGCACACTTAATATTTACACAAGTCCGACTGTTCAAAATAAATATGGCGAGTCTCTGTCTCACGAATGGCACATGGCCCACATGACAGCAGCACATTGTTTTCCTGACTGTTCACCATAGGCTCATGGCGGGGTTATGACAGCGGCACACTTATTATTTACACAAGTCCGACTGTTCAAATTAAATGTAATCAAGTGAATCCCATGATTGCCTAGAATGAGAACAATCTCTGCCGTATACGCTGTGAGCGGCGTACAGGCACAGCAGCTGGAGGAGGGACCAGAGGTTCTGGGTCTCTGGCCAGAGGCTGGTCTGGGACACGTGCTACCTCTGGAACACGAAGCGCTGGGGCTGGAACTGGAGGTGCCTGGGGCTGAGGAACTGGTGCAGGGGCTGCTGGCTGCACCGGAGGAGGCTGGAGGGGTGGGGGAAAGACTGGGCGTGCCAGGCAGACAGTGCCTCTGTCAGGGAATGTTGGGGTAGCTGGGACAGGGGCAGGTGGGGGAAGAGGTGTCGTAGGGGGTGCGATGGGGACAGCAGCAGGCATGATGTCGTCTCGGCTGAGGGTCTTCTCGCCACCCCCAGCAACAGGACGAACGACATACACCTGGGAGCCTGGGTAGGGTCGAGCTGTTACCACATACAGCTCAGACCGCCACTGGTCCTGGATCTTGCTCCTGCCCAGGGTCCGGTTCTTGATGTAGGTGTAGTCACCTACATGGAGGGGGTGATCTGCCGCTTTCTTGTCTGTCTGCTGGCGCCTCTCTTCTGCTGACTTCTTCAAGTGCTGTTTGGCGCGTGCATGGGCTTCCTGGAGTCGCAAGCGGTGCTGCCGAACCCAGTCAGTGGCTCCAGCAGTTGCTTCTCCAGCACGGCCAAGGAGATGGTCGATGGGCAGACGGGGCTCCTGTCCAAAGAGCAGGAAGTGGGGGGAGAAACCAGTGGAGGCGTGCGGCGTCGAGTTGTAGGCCTGGAGCAGCTCAGGCAGGTGTATTGGCCATCGTCCCTTCTTTTCAACAGACAGTGTGCGCAGAAGGTCGTGAAGAGTTCTGTTGAAGCGCTCACACTGTCCGTTTCCTCGCGGGTGATATGGTGTTGTCCTGGACTTATCGATGCCATACATCTCACAGAGGGCCTGGACTACCTTGCCCTCAAAGTCTCTGCCTTGGTCGCTGTGGAGCCTCTCCGGAACACCATATCGCTGAAACCACTCCTGGACCAGCACCTTAGCCTCTTGGTTGCGTGTTGGAACCGCGAGGGAGAATTTGGTGAACACGTCCGTGATCACTAGGACGTTCTCCCTGCCGTCTGTGGCAGTCTCCAGCTTGGTGAAGTCCATCGCCACCACTTCAAGGGGGCGACTGGCGAGGAGGTGGCCAGACGTGGTGTGGAGAAGGGGCTTCCGGCCTAGGACGCAGCGTTGGCAGTTTGTGACGTAGCCCTTGACGTCGCTGAACATCCCAGGCCAGTAGACGCGCTGTCTGAGGAGTTCCATGGTCCGGTCGTAGCCTTGGTGGCCCATGTTGTCGTGCAGGGCGACCAGAACGTCTGGTCGCAGGGAGCTAGGCAGCACCAGCTGCTCGAAGTGGCCGCCTTTGGGGTCTGCCACTCGACGGTAGAGGACCCCTCTCTCCATAAACAGCTTGTTATGTTGCTGAAGGAGCGTCCGCAGCGGGGGGTCTTTGGTAACTGGGGGTCTGGCAGGCCAAGACCTGAGGACTGGGCCGATGGTGGCGTCCTCGTCCTGCAATCGCCTGAGGTCCTCGGGGGAGTGATGGGGAAGGGTGTCCGTGGTTGGCTCTGCTGCCTTGAAGCTGACATCAAGGGGCAGTGATGGCTGTCCATGCACCTCTGGCACTGGATCGAGAGCAGCCCTCTCGCACCACATCTCTTGCTCTGTGGCCAACTCTGGGGGGACAGGGGTAGAGGACTGGTCAGGGAGGGAATCAGGGGGTAGGCGGGACAGGGCATCAGCAGGGTTGATCTTCCCGGGGCGGTAGCGCAATGTGAAGTTGAACTGGGCCAGTTGAGAGGCCCAGCGTTGCTCCAGCGCCCCAAGTTTCGCCGTCTTCAGATAGGTGAGGGGGTTGTTGTCAGTTATCACCTCAAACTCAGCGCCGAGAAGGTAGTGGCGGAACTTCTCGCACGCGGCCCACTTAAGAGCAAGCAGCTCCAGCTTGAAGCTGCTGTAGTTGGCGCAGTTCTTCTCGGTGGGCTTGAGTCTCCTGCTGGCGTAGGCAATGACGCGTTGTTTCCCATCTTGGACTTGGGAGATGATAGCACTGAGTCCATCATGACTGGCATCGGTTTCCAGGATGAACGGCTTCTCATAGTCGGCGTAGCCCAAGACGGGAGCCGTTGTCAGGGCCGACTTCAGGGACTCAAAGGCTGTCTGGTGTCGTTCAGTCCACAGGTGGTGGATGGCTGCCTTCTTCTTCTTGCTTCCTTTGCTGCCTTCTGTCACGAGGTCGTGAAGTGGTCCGGCCAGCTTGGAGAATCCACTGATGAAGCGTCGGTAGTAGCTGGCGAAACCAAGGAAGCTGCGCAGGTCTGTGGTGGTCTTGGGCAATGGCCAGTTCTGAACAGCCTCAATCTTCCCGGCTTCGCAGCTAATACCGTCTGCTGAAATGGTGTGCCCCAAGTAGACTACCTCTCTTCGCAGGAACTGGCACTTCTCTGGTTTCAGCTTAAGGCCCGTCTCGGTGATGCGCTGGAGGAGGCGCTCAAGGTGCTGCAGGTGCTCGTCGAACGTCTTCGAGTACACTAGTAGGTCGTCCAGGTACACCAACAGAAACTGGAACTGAAAATCAGACATGGTTGCCTGCATCAGTCTCTGGAAGGTGGCTGGAGCGGAGATAAGACCCATGGGCATCCTAGTGTACTCAAAGAGGCCAAACGGAGTGCAGAAGGCCGTCTTGTGCTGGTCTCGGGGTTCCATGGCAATCTGGTGGTACCCACTCGCCAGATCCAGAGTGGAGAAGTACTGGGCACCGACCAGTGAGTCGAGCGATTCCTGGATGCGGGGAAGCGGATAAGCATCAGGAACTGTCTTCGCGTTGAGACGTCTGTAGTCCACACAGAGCCGGAGACTGCTATCCTTCTTCCTCACCAGCACTACAGGAGCTGCATAAGGGCTGTAGCTCTCTTGGATCACGTTCTGAGCCAACAAGCCCTTAAGGTGATCTTTCACCTCCTGTAGGTGGCAAGGTGGGATGCTGCGGTATGGCTGGGCGACAGGGGCATCGTCAGTGGTGGGGATGCGATGGGTCACCCTGTCAGCGTATCCCAGGTCAGTCTCGCTCTGCACAAACCCGTGCGCAAACTTGTTCAGCAGTTCCTGGAGCTTCTCCCTCTGTCTCCTGGTGCCGTCAAAGTTGGGAGTGGGGACTGGGGGCGGTGAAGGGGAAGTCGTGGTCTCCTGCGTGCTAACAGTGATGCTCTGCGACGACACGTCAAACTTGAGTCCCTCATCGCTCTCCACTGTCTCAATCCTCTCCAAAACCGCTACAGCTGTCCTTTGTCTTAGGGTGCAGTCCACTGCAGAGAGGTTGGCTACTCTCACAAACCTGGCTGAGCCTTGACTGACAAGAGTGGGGACCAGCAGCAAACCACCAGGGAGGGGCGTAGACAGTGGGGACGCAATCAGTAGACTTGACTGCTGTGGTCCAGTGATCCGCACCGTAGCGACCGAGCCTGCTGGGATCAATGTTGGTCCAGCAACCTTAGCCAGACCTCCTGTGTGCCGTTGTTGGAGCCTGGCTTCCTGGACAGCTACCTGCAGACTAGCCGGCAAGGAGGAAGCAGCCACGGCAGGTGCCAATCGTTGAAGAATGTTCATTCCAATGAGCGCAGGCACTTCCCTCTTCTTGCTTCTGGTGCCAGGGTCAGGGGAATTCTTCACCACTAGGAACGGAACGTTCTTGAAGCTGTCGCCAAAGATAGTGACCTCCACCAAGGCCACGCCGGCGTATGGAATCTCCAGTCCATTCGCAGCTCTGAGGGTGAGGAAATCACAGCTGCAAATGGACGTGTTGCGAAGATTAGCTGTCAGCCACTCCTCAGTGATGGTCGACACCTCGCTCCCAGTGTCGATAAGTGCAGTGACAGTCTTTCCCTGCAGGCTTACTCTGGTCGTGGGACACTTCCCAGTAAGTCCCTGCAGGAAACCCTCGCCCCCCGTTGTCTGGTTATGGACAACGGGGGCAATTAGTTTCCCTGTCGCTGCTGGTGGGAGGGGACATGGGAGTCGGGGTGGGACTGTGCGTTCAGGATCTGCCGTTTCAGCGGGCAGCGGGCCTGAAGATGGCCTTGCTTGTTGCACAGCCAGCAGCGGGGTCGGGGCGCGGACTGTTGGTGGGAGGGGTTGCTCAGGGAGAAGTGGGAAGGGTGGTTCTGGGAGGGCTCTGGATAGGCGGGGCGCTGGTTCAGCTCCGTCCGGAGTGCGGCCGTCTGCTTCACCAGCTCAGCTACTTGGTGACGGAGCTCATCGACCTCTGAGCTCCGGGCTGGTGTAGCAGTCACCTGCTCCGAGCGGACGTCGCAGTCGGCGTCCTCCCTCATCCACCGCAGAGCCTCTGCGCGGACGACGGCGAAGCCTGCATCCTCCCTCTCCCGGATGAACCGACGGATGTCCCGCCTGAGTGCTGGAGGCTGCAGCCCATCCACGAATCTGTCGCGGAGTGCCTCGTCTGTCACCGTGTCGGCTGCAAGGGTGTTGAGCCGCGCCTGCAGGGCATGGAGGGTCTGGGCGTAATTGAGGACCCCCTCATTGTTGCCCTGCCGCCGACTGTGGAAGGTGGACAGCATCGTCGACTTGGTCCGGTGGTCTCCAAAGCTCTCCTGCAGGGCAGCGAGCACCAGATCCTCCGTCGCGGTGTCAGCAGGCGGACGACCGGTGACCTCCCTCCGCGCGGCGCCTTCGAGGGACTGGATCATCCATTCTGCCTACTCTCCTCCCAGGTTCTCCAAGGCGTAGTGGTGGATGATGCGACGCGCTTCCCTGGCGAAGTCCTCTAGCTCACAGCCCTCGCTGTCGCCGGTGAAGAGGGGGAGCTTGGGTGGGCGCACAGCCTGCCAGCGTTGTCGCGCAGCGTCACGGGCAGCTTGGTCAGCCATCTTGGTGTCTACCTTACACTGCTTTCTGGTATTATTAAGATTTTAAAGTTACTGGTGTCTATGCGCCTCTAATCCTGCTCGCAAGCGCCAGATGTGGGAAGGTCGGGTGGAAGGAAACGGATATATAGCACAGGCAGAGGAGCATACAATTAAGACACCGAAGACAGAGGTTGCTTTAACTTATCTTTTATTGAAGGAGATGTAACTAAAAATAACCACTCAGTTAGCTTATCTAAATCATAAATATTCCAAAACAGTTTAGCTAAATTTGGTTGCAACTAGAAACAATGCTATAAGTTATAAAATAGAAACAATAAACAGAACTCTAATACAAGAAATAGCAATGCTTACATCTAACCAGAAATACCAATTATGAATTCTGATATCTACCAGTACCAGAATCAGCTAGAAACAATATATGTATTTCTGGTGCAATTAAACCAGAAACAATATTTGCCAGAAAGCAGGGAAAAAAGGATTATTCTTATTCTGGTAGCAAACCAGAAATATAAACTATGTGTATATAAATGTGTATATAAATGACCCAGAAACAATATATGTATTTCTGGTGCAAACCAGAAATATAAACTATGAATATGAAACCAGAATTTCTGGTGTAAACCAGAAAGCAGTGTAAAGAAGAAGGCACTAAAAAGAAAAGAAAATACAAGTATAAACAACATGCCTTCTAAGTCACACATGACATAATACAAAGCATAAATCAATGAATGTATCATTTGTCAAAATAATCATGACAAATATAGACAAGTAACAATACAGCCAAAATCCTGCAGACACAGCATTCTCTGAAAGAGAATCCACAGTGAGTTAAACAACTCCACAACAGCTAATGTCAAGGGAAGTAACCAACATCTTCCCTTAGGCCTAAGCCTTGCATAGGAAAATGCTCCACATAAATTAAACAACTGCATGAACCGCAACTGCAAAATAATAGTTATTATTAAGCATGTTCATTGCCATGAAGACACATCTTCATCGAGTTGAATAATAACGACAAGAATATGGGGTAAGCGCAAGCTCCCATGCTTCAAAATGAAGCGTTAGACAACAGCCTATTACTTTACAGGGAAACGCGACTAAATCAAAGCGCGACTGCACAAAATGTTAGGTTTTTATCAGTCGCTAAGCTCTTCTGTAGGCAAACACATTTTAAGTGCAAGCGCGACTGCACACAATGTTCAGTTTTATCAGTCGCAAAGTTCTTCTGCAGGCAAGCGCCTTTAAAGTGCAACATGAGAATTAACAGTCAAAATTGTGCATCCTGTAGACAATATCTTCCTATTGTCTGAGATCTTAACTCAGAAGATCACTATCATTATCATGCCTGAATTCGCCAAAGGAATGATAATCAAAACTCATAAGATTATGTACAGGTAAAAGGGTAATACAAATGAAGACTAGCAAAATATCAGAGTATGAAAATATGTGACAAACAGAGTAGAACCAGTAGAGTGACACAGGACAGAATACATAACATGACTGGCTCACACAAAGCCAGACAAAAGACAGGGAAGGTAAACCATGTACCTGTGTATCAGGGGCGGACCTAGGGGAATGGGGGCGCTCTGACATCATTACACGGAGGACGCCGGTCAAAAATGGCGGACACTACTCTTACATCAGCCAATCAACGACATACGGCTTGAAATGCAGCAACATGATCAAACACATGAAACGTAACGCATCACAAAACTTCATAAAGCATGTCATTTTGTTGTACACTTCGCCTACAAAGTTACAGTTACAGTACTGGAAACAAAGAGCGATCCTCAGCGAAGCGAAAACTGAGAACTTCTTTGTTCCTCAACAAACTGGCTACGAAGCGGAACTCCGTCCAGCAAAGTATTCAAATCCCTTCTCATCGAAAACCGAAATCTGAGAAAGGTTCGACTTACCTTACCGGACTTCATCGTTATTAAACTGTCCTTGTACAAAGGAGATCTAACATAGGTAACAGGCTTTTCTCATCGAGTTCATTACCCAAAATATATGTGTCAACCATATTTCCCGTTCATCAATTGTAGGGGTTTCTGCGCCTAAATCGTAAATAGGTAGCTTTACGGGCCAATGGCACGGAGGGCTTAACTTTGGACTTTTAACCGACCACTACTCAGACTTTACTGATCTCCAGAAATAATATGTGATGAAAATGGGGAAACGAACGCAACGATACACATGGGTCCTCTCGACATAAAATATTGCGAGACAGGCTTTTTCTCAGCGAAAACGAAACGTATGAGAACGAGTCTGCCTTACTTGATTCTTACGAGTCTTTAATTTACAAGACTCTAAAACAACTTTAGAATAACTGGTCATCAAATATTAGAAGTTATTAACGCTCAATTTCAGCGCCAAATCATAAAAGTAATTAGAAACTGATCTAGAAAACACATCTCTCCGATAGATCAAAATGGCGTCATCAACTCTGACGCGAGACCGGTCGGACATCGCCCGGGACCAAATCAGAGGCAAAATGTACATATATATGCAAACATCATAGCATCTAATGAACATAAGAATACAGCATAAGGAATGAATAAAGCATTTAGTTACTTACAGATTCTCCTCAGTGAGCACACTTGAAAGAAACACAAACTCTGCTGCTGACGCCTAGTCGCGAAACACAAAGACTGAAAGAGACAGGTCTCGGAATGAAAACCACAAGTCGACCGCTTACTAACTTCGCGCCAAACTACACTAGACCGGTTCACGACAAATTAGAGCAGAGCTTCGACACGTTCACGGCTACCGACAACACACATGGAGCACCCAGCTCGCAGTGTCACAAATCGCGTTTTCTACTCTACTCTAAATGTTTGCTCTTTTAAAGACAGGTCACTTCCGATCCCCTGTGGTGATAAGCCAATGGGGAGGATACCTTGTGTAAGCCAACGGGGGGCGTTCTACTTAAAATGCCTGCCCAATGAAAGGGATCGTTACCGAGGCATGAAGCCGTGTCGGTGTCACGCACCGGAAATATTACGCACACCGGATAAGGCTCATTAGATTACAAGCAGTGTCAAAGCTGATACACAGAAGGGGGGGGGGGGGTAAGAGACTAAAACCTCCAAGCCACCTGGCATCTTCTATGATGTACCCTGTCAAAAGAAATGACACCCACTTGACAAAACGCCGAGTCCAACGATACCCAGACAGGCTGGCGGCACATTACATAACGACCACCTAAATCTGAGATAAGAGATTAGAAATGCATCCGGTCGGAGTCTACCCTACGATAGTAAACACACAATAAAGTACAATGCACAAAGACAACCAGGTATTATTTAGTCACTCCTTAGGCACTGATGGTTAGAGGTTACGCTGCTGCTTCTCATCATTTCAAGTTAGGGATTTAGCACAAAGGGCATTTTTTAAAGGTAAACCCAATGTGACTAGCACACACACACAGGGAATAGCTATAGACAGGGGAGGCAACTGGGTCGGGCAGGAGATAATCACACACAGAGAGACGGGGTACGCCACTTGGCTACATCCCCCCCAGCTCTATACCAACCTGCGCCCTCGCAGGGAGCAAGTACAACAGGAGCCTAAGATACAACCTGGAGCTGACTTAAACAGATCATCCAAGGTGACATCTAACAACTCAAACAACATTAATACAGGAAACACAACCTCCCTTGCCAACATATTAGTGAAGGCACGCCCAACTCAGGGATATGACACAAGACAACAAGATGCATTGCAGAAAAGGCAGTCAGGAACCCGCTATTAAGCCAAGAGAACCTGAAACACCATAAAGCTTGTCGTCAGGATCATGGATGCCGCTGACCACTGCTAATCCTGAAATATCCTTAACAACGCCGGAGAACATAACGGCCTGAAACCACAAGCACCCTGGTGTGACAACAACAATCTTATACATACAAACAAACACATATGTTAATACTAAGTGCTCAAAGAGGGAACCGAAGCAAAAAGTAAAATGCAAAACCATAAAATGCAAAATTAATTAATTTCACAAAATACCCAAGGTAATAGAAAAATAAGTTGAAGTAAATATCAATACTGATGATCCAGGAATGCAGTTTGTAAGGCGAATTAATATGGTGAGTCTCTGTCTCACGAATGGCACATGGCCCACATGATAGCAGCACATTGTTTTCCTGACTGTTCACACTAGGCTCATGGCGGGGTTATGACAGCGGCACACTTAATATCTACCCAAGTCCGACTGTTCAAATTAACATGGCGAGTCTCTGTCTCACGAATGGCACATGGCCCACATGACAGCAGCACATTGTTTTCCTGACTGTTCACCATAGGCTCATGGCGGGGTTATGACAGCGGCACACTTATTATTTACACAAGTCCGACTGTTCAAATTAAATGTAATCAAGTGAATCCCATGATTGCCTAGAATGAGAACAATCTCTGCCGTATACGCTGTGAGCGGCGTACAGGCACAGCAGCTGGAGGAGGGACCAGAGGTTCTGGGTCTCTAGCCAGGGGCTGGTCTGGGACACGTGCTACCTCTGGAACACGAAGCGCTGGGGCTGGGACTGGAGGTGCCTGGGGCTGAGGAACTGGTGCAGGGGCTGCTGGCTGCACCGGAGGAGGCTGGAGGGGTGGGGGAAAGACTGGGCGTGCAAGGAAGACAGTGCCTCTGTCAGGGAATGTTGGGGTAGCTGGGACAGGGGCAGGTGGGGAAAAGGGTGTCACAGGGGGTGCGATGGGGACAGCAGCAGGCATGATGTCGTCTCGGCTGAGAGTCTTCTCACCACCCCCAGCAACAGGACGAACGACATACACCTGGGAGCCTGGGTAGGGTCGAGCTGTTACCACATACAGCTCAGACCGTCACTGGTCCTGGATCTTGCTCCTGCCCAGGGTCCGGTTCTTGATGTAGGTGTAGTCACCTACATGGAGGGGGTGATCTGCCGCTTTCTTGTCTGTCTGCTGGCGCCTCTCTTCTGCTGACTTCTTCAAGTGCTGTTTGGCGCGTGCATGGGCTTCCTGGAGTCGCAAGCGGTGCTGCCGAACCCAGTCAGTGGCTCCAGCAGTTGCTTCTCCAGCACGGCCAAGGAGATGGTCGATGGGCAGACGGGGCTCCTGTCCAAAGAGCAGGAAGTGGGGGGAGAAACCAGTGGAGGCGTGCGGCGTCGAGTTGTAGGCCTGGAGCAGCTCAGGCAGGTGTATTGGCCATCGTCCCTTCTTTTCAACAGACAGTGTGCGCAGAAGGTCGTGAAGAGTTCTGTTGAAGCGCTCACACTGTCCGTTTCCTCGCGGGTGATATGGTGTTGTCCGGGACTTGTTGATACCATACATCTCACAGAGGGCCTGGACTACCTTGCCCTCAAAGTCTCTGCCTTGGTCGCTGTGGAGCCTCTCCGGAACACCATATCGCTGAAACCACTCCTGGACCAGCACCTTAGCAACGGTTCCTGCCTCTTGGTTGCGTGTTGGAACCGCGAGGGAGAATTTGGTGAACACGTCCGTGATCACTAGGACGTTCTCCCTGCCGTCTGTGGCAGTCTCCAGCTTGGTGAAGTCCATCGCCACCACTTCAAGGGGGTGACTGGCAAGGAGGTGGCCAGACGTGGTGTGGAGAAGGGGCTTCCGGCCTAGGACGCAGCGTTGGCAGTTTGTGACGTAGCCCTTGACGTCGCTGAACATCCCAGGCCAGTAGACGCGCTGTCTGAGGAGTTCCATGGTCCGGTCGTAGCCTTGGTGGCCCATGTTGTCGTGCAGGGCGACCAGAACGTCTGGTCGTAGGGAGCTAGGCAGCACCAGCTGCTCGAAGTGGCCGCCTTTGGGGTCTGCCACTCGACGGTAGAGGACCCCTCTCTCCATAAACAGCTTGTTATGTTGCTGAAGGAGCGTCCGCAGCGGGGGGTCTTTGGTAACTGGGGGTCTGGCAGGCCAAGACCTGAGGACTGGGCCGATGGTGGCGTCCTCGTCCTGCAATCGCCTGAGGTCCTCGGGGGAGTGATGGGGAAGGGTGTCCGTGGTTGGCTCTGCTGCCTTGAAGCTGACATCAAGGGGCAGTGGTGGCTGTCCATGCACCTCTGGCACTGGATCGAGAGCAGCCCTCTCGCACCACATCTCTTGCTCTGTAGCCAATTCTGGGGGGACAGGGGTCGTAGAGGACTGGTCAGGGAGGGAATCAGG
This sequence comes from Littorina saxatilis, assembly GCF_037325665.1. Lineage (NCBI taxonomy): Eukaryota > Metazoa > Mollusca > Gastropoda > Littorinimorpha > Littorinidae > Littorina > Littorina saxatilis. The sequence continues at coordinate 10,441,063 of NC_090259.1, forward strand.
GGGTAGACGGGACAGGGCATCAGCCGGGTTGATTTTCCCTGGGCGGTAGCGCAGAGTGAAGTTGAACTGGGCCAGTTGAGAGGCCCAGCGTTGCTCCAGCGCCCCAAGTTTTGCCGTCTTCAGGTAGGTGAGGGGGTTGTTATCAGTGATCACCTCAAACTCAGCGCCGAGAAGGTAGTGGCGGAACTTCTCGCACGCGGCCAACTTAAAAGCAAGCAGCTCCAGCTTGAAGCTGCTGTAGTTAGCACAGTTCTTCTCGGTGGGCTTGAGTCTCCTGCTGGCGTAGGCAATGACGCGTTGCTTCCCATCTTGGACTTGGGAGATGATAGCACTGAGTCCATCATGACTGGCATCAGTATCCAGGATGAACGGCTTCTCATAGTCGGCGTAGCCCAAGACGGGAGCTGTTGTCAGGGCCGACTTCAGGGACTCAAAGGCTGTCTGGTGTCGTTCAGTCCACAGGTGGTGGATGGCTGCCTTCTTCTTCTTGCTTCCTTTGCCGCCTTCTGTCACGAAGTCGTGAAGTGGTCCGGCCAGCTTGGAGAATCCACTGATGAAGCGTCGGTAGTAGCTGGCGAAACCAAGGAAGCTGCGCAGGTCTGTGGTGGTATGAAGAAGTATGCACGTGACATGTGTAGGATTCCATAGCTGTTGTACCAGCCCTGTATGATGAAGAATGCATGTGACATGTGCAGGGTTCCATAGCTGCTGTACCAGCCCTGTATGATGATGGATGCATGTGACATGTGGAGGGTTCCATAGCTGTTGTACCAGCCCTGTATGATGAAGAATGCATGTGACATGTGGAGGGTTCCATAGCTGCTGTACCAGCCCTGTATGATGATGGATGCATGGGACATGTGGAGGGTTCTATAGCTGTTGTACCAGCCCTGTATGATGAAGAATGCATGTGACATGTGCATGGTTCCATAGCTGCTGTACCAGCCCTTTATGATGAAGAATGCATGTGACATGTGCAGGGTTCCATAGCCGTTGTACCAGCCCTGTATTATGAGTACAAGTATCTGTAAAGAATAATGAATACTGAGTAATTCTTTCACTTCATGTTTTTTTAAATCCGTGCTCTGTGTTCCCAAACTACAAAAAAAATTTCTGATGAATACCAACACACCAACACGGCAATGGATGATTTAACACACACACATACACACACACACACACACACACACACACACACACACACACACACACACACACACACACACACCATGACAAGAACCATCACAACCTTTTAGTCAAACTACGAACGAAATAACATCGCAGTATTTGTTGATCTGTTTATTCAGAGAATAATCGTAACATACAAATAATCTTAACATGTTCGCACTTGGAATCAAATCTGTGTGAATACAGGGAAGGAACAGGCGTAACGTACCATCTTCTGTTTCAACCAGTTAACCATGAAAGACATATCCCAATGACACACGATGACAACCTCCATAGCCACATCCACAAACATCACAACCTTTTTATCAATCTACTAACGGAACCGCATTGTTTGTATTTTTGTGCTGAGATTTATCCGAGAATACAAATTCATATAACATGTTCACTTTAAGAACAATACCCTTGTGAATACAGGAAAGAAACAGGCCATCTTCTCTGTCAAGAAATTAACTATGAAATTGATAAACCAATGAACACATAGAACTGTAAAAGTCCAATAACTCTATGCAAAGCCTCGAGTCATTCACAATGTGAACACGTGCAACAAGATAACAAAAACAACGCGACTGAAAATGTACAAATTAAAAGTTAGCCTAAATTAGACACAAAATAACGTGGATACATAGAAAAAGATGATGATGTTTAAAAAGTAAATAAAAGTAAAATATTTACCTTGCACAAACAGAGAATTCAATAAACAAAACACCAATATTGTCACGTGGTATATGTATAATAAGCGCTTGTAGACTAAATGCGAGAACAGCCTACTCAACAACAAAACAACTTCCCCGAAACAAACAAATCAAAACAAAGCTGAATGAACAACATATGAGGACAAGGGGAGTAACCCCAACAATTTTCATCACTTGTTCACGTGTAAATGTCTCCCCTTGTTTGAACACACACCAGAGTGTGCAGTTGTAACTCTTCGTTTGACCTTGACTTTGGTCTCTTTTATCGGAGGCAAAGTTGCAACCATACAAGGTTTTAAGAAAATAATGATACAGCTAATAATACGTGCACAGCATCAATAGTCCGTTTGTTGGGAATGGGAACCACACACACACATACACACACACACACACGCACACACACACACACACACACACACACACACACACAGACACACACACATATATATATATATATATATATATATCTATATATACACACACACATACACATACACACACACACACACATACACACACACACACACACACACACGTGCGCGCGCAGGGTGATCAGTCTGCCTGCACGCACTATGTGTCAAAAAAACAACACACGTGCTTTCTTTTTCATATCGGCTTTGTGCTGCAAGGCGTATTGAACGATATCGTGGTTGCCGTGTGTACAGGCCTGCAATAGGAGTTTCTTACCGACCTTGTCAGAAATGTTCACGTTCGCACCGTGCTGTAGCAGGAGATGAGCGATGTTGTGGCGGTTATCCTCACAAGCAAAATGCAGGGCTGTCCTATCAAGTGCGTCAGAAATGTTCACGTCTGCACCGTGCCGCAGGAGGAGGCGAACGACGTCACGATGACCATACATACAGGCCCAGGTCAGGGGTGTCAGATCAAGTGCATCAGACATGTTGACATCAGCGTTGTGGAGCAGAAGAAGCTGAGCGATGTCTGTTTTACCAAGTATGCTGGCCACTCGTAATGGGGACCAGCAGCCATCACTTGCTGCGTTGACGTCGATGTTGTCCTGTTGCAAAAGTAGACGTACAGCTTCACACGCCCTGTACAGAGCAGTCACACCCTCTTTGTCCTTCATGTTGATGTCAACCTTTGCCGGTGGTTCACACAGCGCGGTGGAAGGGCTTTTACCTTCGTCATCACTCACGCTGACAGTGTCCTTGCATCCAAGCAATAAACGTACGATGTCTGTATCCGCACGCTGGCATGCAACATGTAGAGCAGTTTCACTGCATGACGTGTTCTGATTGTTGACATCAGCCCCGTGGTTGATGAGGAGTCGCACGATGTCTGCGTTATTCCCTCGGCATGCAAAGTGTAGCGGTGTGTCGTTGTTAGTGTTTGTCACGTTGACGTCTGCTCTGTTGGCGACGAGTAGTCTCACAATGTCTGTGTTGCCCCGTGTGCATGCCAAGTGGAGTGGAGTGTCACCTTTACATGATGTGTTGATGTCGGCCCCGGACTTTAACAGAAGCTGTGCAATGTCTGTCTTTCCTTGGAAACAAGCGTGATGCAGAGGCGTCCAACCGACTGAATTCTTCACATCAACATGTGCATTGTGCAGGATAAGAAGCTCAGCGATGTCTGTGTCACCCTGTTTACATACTGTGTGTAGAGGAGTAATTCCTTTACGGTCCACAGCATTCACAAGGCCTCCTCTCTCAACGAGCAGTTGCACTGTCTCCAAGCATTGTCCACGACATGCATAGTGCAGTGGAGTTAATCCCGACTTGGCCGTGGCGTTAAGGTTCGCATCCAGGTCCGCTAGAAGGGAAGCGATGTAAGATGCAATGTGCAGTGGAGTCAAGCCATTCTTGTCTTTGCTGTCAACTGTGGCATGGTAACAAAAACAGTCTTTGACAGTTGTGTCGTCACATACTTTGCATGCAGCAAACATGGAACGTGTCCATTTCTCTTGGCATTGTGTGTCGTAGTTGTGTTGGTCAAGTCGTTGTTTTGCCAGCTGTGGCGGTGTCTTACCTGCCTTGTTTTTCACCGTCAGTGAGGCTCCACTACTGACCGCCATTTTGATCGCCTCCAGGTGTCCTGCTTCGGCCGCCAGGTGGAGCAAGGTGTTCCCCTCTCTGTCTTGTTCGTCCACCTGTTGGTCTGCCAGGAGTCGATATGTCAGGTAGACATGTTGACGTGAGAAAGAGATGTGAATGATGTCATCCTTGATGTTTGCAGTGATGAGATTTTCTTGGATAAAAACATCAAGGTACCGGAAAAGACTTGTCCTGAGGCCTGATAAAATCTTGTCACACACTGAGCGTAATTCCACTGTGTGTCGTTTACCTGTGGATGGCAAAGGAAGGTGCATGTTCCCTGCGTAAGATTTGTCAGCAATCTTACTCAAAAGTTGACGAAACATGTGTGAACTATTGCTGATCTGGAGAGCTTTCAGCAGGGCGGTCCCGAAGGCTGCAGACTGGACGTGGTCAGACATGATGTTGCTGTCCGTGTTCTGTTCTTTGGTCATCCTGAGGCACCATTCAGTCAGACGGTCAGACGGTCCCCACACTGACCAGTAAAGCAGAGGCAAGTTGTGGTCAGGATCCAGTGCACCAATGACAGCTTGCAGGCAGTTCTCCTCTCTGCAGAACGCCTCAAATCCACACAGAAACTGTTCGCTGTGAAGACAGGGGTGCTGAATCATCTCAGGTAGACGTCCTCTAACCATTTCCTCGTACATTCTTCGCATTAGCAGAGGGTCTTTCTCAACTGGGTGTTCTGTTCGCACAAACTGCACGAGGTGCATGGTGTCACAAACTTGCACCAGTACTGACTTCAGGTAAGTGTCAGCAAAGGCCAGTCCAACAGCATCATAGACTTCTCTAGTGATGAACCCTCTTTCTCTGTGTGCCAGAAGGAAACCTTTCAGGAGACTGGCATACTCCTCTAGCTGAGCGTCCGAGTAGTCGCTGAAACCAAGACGTTGCAATGGCGGTTGTGCTTGACCCGTGTTGTCCGAGAAGAAGCCTTGACTGCGCATGGTCAGAGCAAAAAGAGCTCCCAGTATCAGTCCATGATTGGGGTCACGGAGCATGCGCACCAAGAGGTCTGCGTAGGGCTCAACTGAAAGAAGAGGATCTTGACCTAGTTCTACAAGCCCCACGCTGCTCAGCAGAGGACGGACAGAGGCACGATCAAACTGCTGAAGCTCAAGCAGCACGGGGGGATAGACAACAAAGACAAGCTTGGTGGTCAGACTATTGATGCTGTACAAACTGTGCTTATAGAACCTGTGGTACTGTTCCCTGTCAAAGCGGACATCCCCAAAGGCACAGTCAAAGATCACAAGACTCCCCCTCTCTACAGGCCCCTTCTTATCCCAGTCACTGACACAGCTGAGATCATACACTGTGTAGCCCTTCTTACGGTAGTGACGGCGTAGAGCGGAGAGAAAAGACTGTCTGGTAAGACCTGGGTGTGCTGACAGTAACAGCAGACGTTCCCCTGCTGTCAGGATGTGCAGCGCCCTTCTGAAGCTGTCTGTGTTGATAATGTTGTCAACTGCCTCGTCGTCTTCCCCAGCCAGTGCTCCATGATCCATGGCATCTTGTAACATTACAGAGCACAGCAAATAACGTCTTGTGTGAAATGCATTTCCAGTGCAAACTTAAAAAAGATATCTAAAGGAACTAAGACTGCCAGATTGAATGTTAAATTCAGATGAGTGAAAAAGACAGGGTAACCCTCTTGATTACAGCAGTTAAAGTATCTTTAAACTGATATTGCCATAACTCAGGGGCGAGAAATAAAAATTGTGTAAAAATTCTACCCCCTGACAGATCAACATTGTGCGGATGGGATAATGCTTTCATCTTCGTGACCGACTGTTATTAAGAGTGTGTGTGTATGTGTGTGTGTGTGTGTGTGTGTGTGTGTGTGTGTGTGTGTGTGTGTGTGTGTGTGTGTGTGTGTGTGTGTGTGTGTAGAGCGATTGAGAGTAAACGACTGGACCGATCTTTATGAAAGTTGACATGAGAGTTCCTAGGTATGATATCCCCGGACGTTTTGTTCTTTTTTTCGATAAATGTCTTTGATGACGTCATATCCGGCTTTTTGTAAAAGTTGAGGCGGCACTGTCACACCCTCATCAGCTAACAGAGACAAAGAGGCAGGTCATGGGATAAAGCCTTTTATTTTTGTTCAGTCATTCAGGTATTTATCATTTTTAGCAATTTAATGTCTGTAAACGTAGAGTTCTAATAAGAGACATGTTGAACCATCACTTTCTGTCGCTAGTTTACAGTGAAACAGATGTGATATGTGACCGTACTGTGTTTGACATTAGAAATTAAATATTTCCTCAGTTACCTGTCAGGGCCAGCAAAGGGTTACGTTGTTCTCCAGCAGTGACAGCATAGAACACATTATTAGTAATGCGAGGTCTGTGCTGATACACGTGATGCTCGTTGATCTGGTTGAGAACCCGGTTGTCATTGTGAACCTGGTTGTCATTGTGAACCTGGTTGTGAAAATTCTTGATGTAGTTGGAACTGTTGATGGTATCAGCGATGTTTGTGGGGCCCTCTGAGTGATTGTGGATTTCCAGCGGCGGATGATCTGAAACACAGAGCATTAATGAGACACTCATGTGGACCCTGAAACCTGCTGTAGTACTCAGCGGCGGATGATCTGAAACACAGAGCATTAATGAGACAACACATGTGGACCCTGATATCTACCGTAGTACTCAGCGGCGGTGCACGAGTTCTTCAAACCAGGGTACTGGAATACACGTTTTGAAATGTGACAATAATATAACAAAGTTCAGTCGTCTTGACCAAGCGAAGTGTGTTTTGTGCAGAGAGAGAGAGAGAGAGAGAGAGAGAGAGAGAGAGAGAGAGAGAGAGAGAGAGAGAGAGAGAGAGAGAGAAAGAGAAAGAGAAAGACTGAACTTTATAACACAAGCATAGAGGTTTTAGGCAGAGCCTAATCTTAAAAGAGAGAGAGAGAGAGATGGGGGGAGGGAGGTAGAGAGAGAGAGAGAGCGGGGGCGGGAGAGAGATGGAGAGTCCAGAACGGAATTTCCGTTTTGCTCAGGAGGCTGCAGACGGATTTTTGAAAATTCTGGAGCAAGGCCACTGTGTTTGGGTGGGGGGTTGCTTGAGAGGTCAGCAACCTTTGACCATGCCTGATAGGGACGGTTGTGTAAAGGTGCCAAGAGGGGTGGGGGGGGGGGTGGGGTGGGGTGGAAGGATGTCATGTCATACTGGTGAATGTGGCATCTTAAGTGCTGTGTATTTAGCCTTCCTTATATACCCCACTTTCAGGGATTCCGAGACCTTCAGTGGTAGAGAAAATGTGCATTCCTGATCTATGAACCAGTGGTATTTCGCTTCAGATACATTTAGTCCTTTAGAAAGTTGGCAACTAAAACAAGCTTGCTTGAAACTTATTTCTCTTTTAATTCAAGCTATGATTCAACAATCATTTGCGAATTTAACTCCTAAAATGAAAAAGCAGCATCAGAAGATTGTATGTGCATGGCAAGGGATATAACTCTGGAGGTTTCTGTTTTTGTCTAAACTTTCTTCTTTTTAACCTGAGCAGCTAGCCCTTTTGAAAGTATTCAATTGAAACAAACTCAGTGACTTGAAACTTGTTTCTCATTTGGTTGAAGCTATGGTTCAACAATTATTTTAGAATTTACCTCCTGCAATGATAAATTCATAAGCTTCATTTAAAGAAGTTGTTATACAAGGGAGGTGACTGTAATTTCCTGTGTTTGTGAAAACTTTTTGTTAGCATGGTAATTTTCCTTTAATTCAGTAAATATTTTTTAAATCAAAGACGAAACTTGGTGATAAAATCAATCACCTTCAAGTTTACAAGATTTTTAATTTGGGCATCTCCAATTTTAAGTTTTTGTTAGCTTCTTCTTCTTCTTCTTGGCGTTCGCAGAGGTTACACAATCAGTCCAGCACTGGTGATAAATGTTGTCGTTTTCTCCAACTCCTGTCGACTGCCGTATAGTTTGGTCTGCAAGGGGGTTGGTGACGGCCACACTTCTTTTCGTTCCTCATCTAGTAAGGGACATCGCTGTAAGATGTGTTCCGCTGTTTGGTCCTCTTGACCGCAGGCACATGTTGGTGATGGCGCCAGCTTGAACTTTCGGTTCATGTGAGCATTGAGCCTGTTGTGGCCAGTACGCAGCCTGATGAGGTTGACTTGCTGCTCTCTGGACATTGTGTGGTAGTCATCTCTGTTTGTCCTTGGCCTCATCAATGCCTTGATGATTGTCTTCTGCTCACTAAAGCTGACACTGTTTTCAGGTTGGTCTTCCACGGCTCCTTCTTTTGCCAGCTCATCTGCCCTTTCATTTCCTGGTATCCCACAGTGAGCTGGTATCCATTGGAGGACAACTCTTCTGGTTTGTCTGACCATCTGTAATGCTTTGGCCAGCTGTGGGAGTTTGTCGTTCTCTAGGGCCTGAAGGACTGAAAGGGCGTCCGAGAGGAAGACAACTTGGTAGCAAGGGTCTGCGGAGTCCTGAACGAAGGAGGCGGCCTGCATGAGAGCTTCTGCTTCTGCTTTATAGTTTGTGCAGTGTTTGCCAGTGGCAACGCTGGATGTAGCTGTATGTCCCCCAGGGAACTGGATGAGAATGCCTGCACCTCCATTGAGCACGGCGTTAGTTGCTGATCCATCGGTGTATACATGGATCCACGCCTCTTTTGGGTACTGTTCGTCGATCAGGGCTAAGGTGAGTGCCTGTCGAGCTGTGTCATTCTGATCTTCTCCTGAGGTAACATGTGGAACACTGGTGCAGATCTGGATGCCTGGTTTCTCTGTTGCCTTGGGGGTTTCCTCTTCTTCTTGAGTCAGAGGTAGAGTGTTCTGTGGAAGGACTTCCCTGTACTGTCGAGAAAGTCTCTTGCTCTCGTGTACAAAACTGCTCCGTTTAAGCCGGTTCTTGGTGAGGTTGCTCAGTCTGTGCTTCATGGGGTGGTCGGGTAGGCACTTGAGCTTCTCGGCCTGTACCATAGTCTTGGCTTCTCTTCTCTGACAGAGGGGTTGGATGGTGGTAAGCTTCTCCATTTCCTTGATGGGCGTGGATTTCATTGCACCGGTGATGAGTCGGAGGGCCTGGTTTTGCACACGGTCAAGGGTCTGCAAGTTTTTGTTAGCAAAGAGAGGCTTCTAAACCCCTTCTTCAAATGTGTTGACCTTGTTTTTTGTAGACCCTCTAGCAAGAGTGATGCAATCAAACACCTTCAAGTATAGAGGTTTTTCATGTTGTGCATCCCCCCCCCAATTTTGTTGTTGTTGCTGTTTTCAGTTTTAAAACCAGGAGAGGCTCAAATAGCCCCTCTTGGAATGCTAACATTCATTTTCAGCTGGGTGGTTACAAATACCTTCAGGTTTACAAGATTGTTCATATTATACTTATCCGCAAAGCCTGTTTGTTCTGAAATAGATTTAGAGTCAAAAGAGGCCATTCAAATCCTCCCTGAAATGCGAAAATTTGTTTTTCGGTGGGGGGCGCTGCCCCCCCTGGACCCCCCAGCAAGGGCGCTGCCCCTGCACCCCGCCGGGGCCTTGACGGCCCCTGGACCACGGCCTTTTCAGTTTTTTAATTTTCCAACAGTTGCACCCATGAAAGTGTGTCTGTGTGACAGAGACAGAGACCCTGAGAGAGAAAGAGACAGAGACCCTGAGAGAGAAAGAGACAGAGACCCTGAGAGAGAAAGAGACAGAGACCCTGAGAGAGAAAGAGACAGAGACCCTGAGAGAGAAAGAGACAGAGACCCTGAGAGAGAAAGAGACAGAGACCCTGAGAGAGAAAGAGACAGAGAGACAGAGAGTACATTATCATTATACTAAGTAAGGAGCACACACTCGTACAAAAGCAAACAATACTCGTCAACTGTAAGATTTGACCGATCTTGACCAGGACATGAGTCTTTTCCTTTTCAAACTCTATTACTTTCAACGTCACCCGTCCCTCAAAGTTTATCTTAGAAGGAAAATTTGCAAGGAAGCCAATGCTCTGTTGTGAATAGGTTGATCAGTTGGTAATAAATCACACAAAGAAACTACATGTGAACATTTAATATGGACAAAATAAAGTCTTACTATCGTTTACGAACAATTAGAGGGCCACCCAGATAGTTGCAGTACTTACTGGAATTGAATGTGTAGCCTGGTGCCACCGCTCCTCTAACACTGGCTTCCATCATGTCCTGAGGAAACGACGCTTCCATGTCCATGGGCTGAGCCAGTTGTTTTGGCACGGTAGAGTGATGATAGTCATGGTGCTGCACCGTGCCTCGTGGAGTATTGTGGTCAGAAGCCTGAGAGCGGTCGACTGGAGGCTGTGTGAAGTCTTCAGCACTGTTGGTAAGGCTGGCGATACCATCGGGAGGGTGTGGCACAGTGTGTGGAATGGTGTCGTGAGAAGAGGGAGGGTGTGGCACAGTGTGTGGAATGGTGTCGTGAAAAGAGGTTTCCTTCTCTCCGGGAGTTTCCATTTTGTCACCAGTGTCGGTGACAGACAAGCGAGGTTTACTGTAACATTAAACATGACTTTTTGGATAGTCTTCTTGTGATAGGGTGGAGTGGAAGGGGGAGAAATAGGCCAGGAAGCATAAATGAGACGCCAAGACAGAGGTTGCGATAACGTGACTTTTAATTAACGTACACCAGAAGCAAACACCAGAAAGTAGACACCAGAAAGCAGTGTAGATTCTCCCCAGTGAGCACACTTGAAACAGTAAACACAAGAGCACAGGTTCACAAGTCGCGATAAATTTGGGCAGAGGTTCGACACTTTCACGACAACAACATATGAGCAGCACCCAGCTCACTCGATGATCGGTCTCACTAAACGCGTCTGCTGATCTAGCCTAATGCTCTCTTTTAAAGGCTGGTCACTTCCGATAGCCAATAGGAAGACTACCCGGTGTCAGACAACGGGGGGTGTCGTCTTAAGATTGCCTGCCAAATGAAAGGGATCGTTAAAGAGGCAGAAATCGTTACAGGGGTGTCACACACCGGAAATATTACAAGTAGTTACACTAGCTGAAGGGGAAAGAGGGGCCTGTCTGCCATGCACACCGGAAATATTACGCACACCGGATAAGGCTCATTAGATTACAACCAGTTACAAAGAAGGGGGGGGGGGGGGTAAGAGACTAAAACCTCCAAGCCACCTGGCATCTTCTATGATGTACCCTGTCAAAAGAAATGACACCCACTTGACAAAACGCCGTCCAACGATACCCAGACAGTCTGGCGGCACATTACATAACGACCATCTAAATCTGAGATAAGAGGTTAGAAAGGAATCCGGTCAAGAGTCTACCCTACGATAGTAAACACACAATCCTCCTAGCGGGAGACACAACTTGGGTCAGGGGAAGATAATTAGACAGGGGAGGCAACTGGGTCGGGCAGGAGATAAATACACAAAAAGACTGGGAACGCCACTTGGCTACATCCCCCCCAGCTCTATACCAACTGCGTCCTCGCAGGTACAGCGCCTCGGGAATAGCTGAAAATGACATCTATAAATCAAACACAAGTTCACCCAAGTGAAACAACAAATAAAATCAGAAACGGTAACGGATGACACTCACAGTCACCCAACCCATTCATACAAGACACAATACAACAGGCAATCAATAATCATAGTGTACACAGTCTCTTAGCAGAACACGAACAGTCTCACAAATGACACATTGCCCACATGACAGCAGCACATTGTTAACCTGACTGTTCACTGTAGACGGATGGCGGGGTTACGACAGCGGCACACTTATTATATTACACACAAGTCCGTCTGTTCAAAATAAATAAAATCAAGTTAATCCCATGACTGCTCAGAACGACGACAATCTCTGCCGTATACGCTGTGAGCGGCGCACAGGCACAGCAGCTGGAGGAGGAACCAGAGGTTCTGGGTCTCTAGCCAGAGGCTGGTCTGGGACTCGCAGTACTGGCACTGGAAGCTCCTGGGCCTGAGGAACAGGTGCAGGGGCCGCTGGCTGCACCGGATGAGGCTGGACGGGTGGGGGAAAGACAGGGCGTGCGATGCAGACAGTGCCTCGGTCCGGGAACGTTGGGGTAGCAGGGACTCGGGGTACAGGGGCAAGATTAAGTAACGAATCCCAAAATGAAATCAGCTGAGCGTCGTGTAGCTGCACGGGGACGGGGGTTGTCGCCAGCCGATGCTGTTCCTCTGTCTGACAGCTTTGCTCAAGGAGAGGTTGCGCCGTGATGGATGTTGATTGATGACTCGCGCGTTTCTCACTTGGCTGTCTCCATGACAGCGGTTGTTGATCTCTTTGACGCTTGGTAGGGCACCTGCTCTGTAGATGGCCGTGGCGGTTACAAAGCCAACAACGTGGCTTCGCGGACGGTTGCTGTTGACGAGAGGCAGCCGGCGGGCGTTGGTGCAAGGCAGCGCGAAGCTCTGTTGACTTGACGGCGAGTTCGCTAACATTCACCTGCAGTCTGCCTAACTCTGCACCCATCTGTGTAGAAACAGCCGTTTGTTGCTTCGCCACCCCCTCGAAATCTTCCCTCATCCACCTGAGAGCTTCTGCACGGACTGCCGCAAAAGTGACAGCCTCACGCCCTCTCGCAAAGCGCATGAGGTCCCGTCTCATTGCAGGCAAGAACAGTCCGTGCATGAATCGATCACGAAGTGCAGCATCGGAAACCGTACCGGCAACAACAGCATTCGTCTTCACCTGCAGAGCCTGCAACCTGTGGGCATATGAGAGAATGCCCTCCTCTTGACTCTGGGAGATGCTGTAGAACGACGCTAGTAGAGTGGAAATGCTGGCGTGGTCCCCAAACGTGTCCTGCAGGATGGTCAAGACTAAGTTGGCAGTGGCAGTCGCCTGAGGGGGGTGCAGGTTGATCTCCTTCTTGGCAGGCCCAGCAAGTGACTGAATCAGCCATTCAGCAGCCTCGCCGCCCAGCGCCTCCAGATTGAAGTGGGCAATGATGCGACGAGCCTCTGTGACGTAGTCGTCTAGCAGACAGCCATCTTTGCTGCTAGTGAAGACAGGAAGCCTGGGAGGGGGAAACACCTGCCACTGGGGTCTATGAACCCCGTCGACCGCCATCTTGGATGTGAGGAGTCCCCCCTACACTGCTTTCCCTGCTTTCTGGTGTTAAACTACGGCGTCTCTACTTCCTGAATCCTGCTCCGCAAGCGCCAGATGTGATAGGGTGGAGTGGAAGGGGGAGAATAGGCCAGGAAGCATAAATGAGACGCCAAGACAGAGGTTGCGATAACGTGACTTTTAATTAACGTACACCAGAAGCAAACACCAGAAAGTAGACACCAGAAAGCAGTGTAGATTCTCCTCAGTGAGCACACTTGAAACAGTAAACACAAGAGCACAGGTTCACAAGTCGCGATAAATTTGGGCAGAGGTTCGACACTTTCACGACAACATATGAGCAGCACACAGCTCACTCGATGATCGGTCTCACTAAACGCGTCTGCTGATCTAGCCTAATGCTCTCTTTTAAAGGCTGGTCACTTCCGATAGCCAATAGGAAGACTACCCGGTGTCAGACAACGGGGGGTGTCGTCTTAAGATTGCCTGCCAAATGAAAGGGATCGTTAAAGAGGCAGAAATCGTTACAGGGGTGTCACACACCGGAAATATTACAAGTAGTTACACTAGCTGAAGGGGAAAGAGGGGCCTGTCTGCCGTGCACACCGGAAATATTACGCACACCGGATAAGGCTCATTAGATTACAACCAGTTACAAAGAAGGGGGGGGGGGTTAGAGACTAAAACCTTCAAGCCACCTGGCATCTTCTATGATGTACCCTGTCAAAAGAAATGACACCCACTTGACAAAACGCCGTCCAACGATACCCAGACAGTCTGGCGGCACATTACATAACGACCACCTAAATCTGAGATAAGAGGTTAGAAAGGAATCCGGTCAAGAGTCTACCCTACGATAGTAAACACACAATAATCCTAGCGGGAGACACAACTTGGGTCAGGGGAAGATAATAGACAGGGGAGACAACTGGGTCGGGCAGGAGATAAATACACAAAAAGACTGGGAACGCCACTTGGCTACATTCTATTAAATAGAAGTGATGGGTTTTAATTCCAAAATTATTTCGTATAATAGAGATAGTCTCTTGTCAGTGTTGTGAACAAAATCTCGAGAGAAAAGAAAACCTGTTTCCCAGGAAATCCAAGAAAACAATGATAATACAAAAATCAAACTGACGAGGTGATATATGATTGAGGTGCACACACTGGTTAATCATGTTCGATTGTGTAGTTATGTGTTTTATCTTTTATTTTTTTTTTACCGAGTTCTGTATTGTGGCAATACGATTTGTTTCAATGCAGGAGGGTTTATTGTGAAGGAAACGATTATTTGCTCACCACTAACAGCCATTGAACTCGGGTATCAGGAACGGTTCTGATGTATGCAAGTCACTGAGTAAAGAATGCGTGAACAACGTAAAGAAAAAGAATAAACATGTAAAAGGACACAGACATCAAATCAGGCCATGCAGCAGTCACTAGAGGTTATTATCCAACCTTTTCTGCATTACACAAGACTCAGGAAAAAGTAGGTCAGTCATTTGTTGACAATGCAGTAATTTCATAAACGTTGAACAGGTTGTGAAAATAGTTTGGACAATGAAGGGCCTAGGCCGTTTTCCAACGCATACTTTTTAATTCTTCCTTGCTGCATTTTCATTTTCATTTCACACTAACTGGCAAGACTGAATCATTTGGCATCTCTGAAGGTAAAACAAGGTTGTGAGAAAGTGAGCAGATGGAGTTCCAGATTGTATATATAAATAAACAAGTCGCGTAAGGCGAAAATACAATATTTAGTCAAGTAGCTGTCGAACTCACAGAATGAAACTGAACGCAATGCCATTTTTCAGCAAGACCGTAGACTCGTAGCATCGTCAGTCCACCGCTCATGGCAAAGGCAGTGAAATTGACAAGAAGAGCGGGGTAGCAGTTGCGCTAAGAAGGATAGCACGCTTTTCTGTACCTCTCTTTGTTTTAACTTTCTGAGCGTGTTTTTAATCCAAACATATCATATCTATATGTTTTTGGAATCAGGAACCGACAAGGAATAAGATGAAAGTGTTTTTAAATTGATTTGGACAATTTAATTTTGATAATAATTTTTATATATTTAATTTTCAGAGCTTGTTTTTAATCCGAATATAACATATTTATATGTTTTTGGAATCAGCAAATGATGGAGAATAAGATAAACGTAAATTTGGATCGTTTTGAAAATTTTTATTTTTTTTTACAATTTTCAGATTTTTAATGACCAAAGTCATTAATTAATTTTTAAGCCACCAAGCTGAAATGCAATACCGAACCCCGGGCTTCGTCGAAGATTACTTGACCAAAATTTCAACCAATTTGGTTGAAAAATGAGGGCGTGACAGTGCCGCCTCAACTTTCACGAAAAGCCGGATATGACGTCATCAAAGACATTTATCAAAAAAATGAAAAAAACGTTCGGGGATTTCATACCCAGGAACTCTCATGTCAAATTTCATAAAGATCGGTCCAGTAGTTTAGTCTGAATCGCTCTACACACACACACACACACACAGACAGACAGACGCACATACACCACGACCCTCGTTTCGATTCCCCCTCGATGTTAAAATATTTAGTCAAAACTTGACTAAATATAACAACAGACTGCATGACAATATGTCATCCTAAAAATATGGGTGGGTATGACGTAGGTTCTTCCCTATTGATCGGACTGTGGCACTATGTAACACCTTGCGAATTGTAGAAACAGTTCCTGCAGCGATACACATCCGAGTGAAGTTATTAGAAATGTGTTGACAGACACAGTTTTTAGCAATATCAAATGAAAAATGTTTAGAAATAAATTGCTCAGCCATTGCATATTCTACAGCACTTCCACAGTACAGTCTTACTTCTTACTGCGCGCAGTGAAAGGCGATGAAGATTGGCGTTGCCTGAAAGTCTCACTTACCGCTTTCATGGTGCAAACACAGACATCTTGACAGAGGAGAAAAGGATGTTGATGGGTGAAGATGGGCGATCTATCACTGTGATGCAGGGATCAGGAAACGACACCGTACACAAACATGGCGTCCTTTGTTGCTCTAAGCCTGGCGTACGAATACTGCGTGAAGATTCTAAGGAACAAACACTAGTGTTGTTGCCTACAGATCGAACCTCAATTATTTTCGATGTGATAACCGCGCATTTTTAGTCAAATGAAAAGACACATTTCGGATTTTGTTTAGATTTGCGTAAGAAAACCACAAGCACTATTTTCTACTCGAACAAAGACTGGCAGCTTTACTTTCGGGGGATTCCCCTTGGCCTTGGAAATGTTGGGGTGGGAGGGAGAAAATGTGTCTGTGGTGGTAATTGGGTAATTGCACTGACATTGTTTGATCTTTTTTTAATTCCAAGATTTCCTTACCTCACATTATTATTTGTATTGTTTCTACTTCTTAAAAGCCTGGAAAAAGTGTCAAACGAACCAAATTCGACACTGATTCAATGATGAGTAGAATTTTTGCCATTGGAAATTCCCGATTGAATCATGTGTCTGCTTTGGTTTTGAACATTGATTTTCCTACACTTTCCTTTTGTTTATACTAAGGCTAGCTGGTAGCTGGTCATATATTATCTGCTGGTGTGTTCTCATATCATTGGCTATGTGGTAGTGTGATATAAGAACTGTGAAAAGAATAATGAACACTTAAATGAATATCTAAAATCCATGCTGTGTAGAATTATTTTCATTTTTATGTACAGAAATAAAGATTAAGCATTGTCGTGGACGTGCTTATAATGTCACATTTACTGGTTTCCAGAGCTGTTGTACCAGCCCTGTATGATGAAGAATGCAAGTGACATGTGGAGGGTTCCATAGCTGTTGTACCAGCCCAGTATGACGAAGAATACATGTGCCATGTGCAGAGTTCCAGAGCTGTTGTTCCAGCCCTGTATGACGAAGAATGCATGTGACATGTGCAGGGTTCCATAGCTGTTGTACCAGCCTTGTATGATGAAGAATGCATGTGACCTGTAGAGTTCCAGAGCTGTTGTACCAGCCCTGTATGATGAAGAAAGCATGTGACATTTGCATGATTCCATTGCTGTTGTACCCGCCTTGTTTAATGAAGAATGCATGTGATATGTGCAGGGTTCAAGAGCTGTTGTACCAGCCCTGTATGATGAAGAATGCATGTGATATGTGCAGGGTGCAAGAGCTGTTGTACCAGCCCTGTATGATGAAGAATGCATGTGACATGTGGAGGGTTCCATAGCTGTTGTGCCAGCCCTGTATGATGATGGATGCATGTGACATGTGCATGATTCCATAGCCGTTGTACCAGCCCTGTATGATGAAGAATGCATGTGACATGTGGAGGGTTCCATAACCGTTGTACCAGCCCTGTATGATGAAGAATGCAAGTGACATGTGCAGGGTTCCATAGCTGTTGTACCAGCTCTGTATGATGAAGAATGCATGTGACATGTGGAGGGTTCCATAGCTGTTGTACCAGCCCTGTATGATGAAAAATGCATGTGACATGTGGAGGGTTCCAGAGCTGTTGTACCAGCCCTGTATTATGAGTACAAGTATCTGTAAAGAATAATGAATTCTGAGTAATTCTTTCACTTCATGTTTTTTTTAGATCCGTGCTCTGTGTTCCCAAACTACAATGTTTTTTCTAATGAATACCAACACGGCAATGGATGATTAACACACACACACACACACACACACACACACACACACACACACACACACACACACACACACACACACACCCATGACAAGTAATACATCACCACAGACATCACAACCTTTTTGTCAATCTACTAACGAAATAACATCGCAGTATTTGTTGATCTGTTTATTCAGTGATAATCGGAATATACAAATACTCTTAACATGTTCGCACTTGGAATCACATCCTTGTGAATACCGAGAAGCAACAGGCGTAACGTACCATCTCCTGTTTCAACCAATTAACCATGAGAGAAATATCCAAATGACACACGATGACAACCTCCATCGCCACATCCACCAACATCACAACCTTTTTATCAACCTCAACCTCCATCGCCACATCCACCAACATCACAACCTTTTTATCAACCTCAACCTCCATCGCCACATCCACCAACATCACAACCTTTTTATCAACCTCAACCTCCATCGCCACATCCACCAACATCACAACCTTTTTATCAACCTCAACCTCCATCGCCACATCCACCAACATCACAACCTTTTTATCAATCTACTTTGTTTATATTTTTTTTTTTACACGAGATACAAATTATTATAACATGTTCGCTTTAAAAACAATACCCTTGTGAATACAGGAAAGAAACAGGCCATCTTCTGTGTCAAGAAATTAACTATAACATTAATAACCGAATGATCAACTAGAACTTTGAAAGCCCAATGACTATGCAAAGCCTCGAGACATTCACAATGTGAACACGTGCAACAAGATAACAACATCGCGTCAGAAAATGTACACATTAAACGTCAGCCTAAATTATACACACAACAACGTGGATAGATAGTAAAAGATGCTGATATTTGAAAAGTAAATAAAAAAAATAGTTACCTTGATCAAACACAGAGTTCAATAAACAATACATCGACATTTTAATGTCACGAAGTGTATGAATGATAAGAGCTTGTAGAATAAATGCGAAAACAGCCTACAACTAACCCGAAACAAACAAAACAAAATAAAACTGAATGAAAAACGTAGACCACAAGGGGAGTAACCACAGCAATTCTCATCACTTGTTCATAGGTAAATATCGTCCCTTATTTGAACACGCTCCAGAGTGTGCAGTTGTGACTCTTCTTTTGACCTTGACATTGGTCCTTTTTATCAGAGGCAAAGTTGAAAACACACAAGGTTTTACAAAAACAAAATATAAAAACAATGAAAATGTGATATATTGCAAAAACCTGTACCAGTCCCGATGTGTCGATGAAAGGCGGGAAAAGAAATGTGTGCACCCAGCCAATACACATCGTGAAACAGGGGCAACACACGAAAAAAGAAAGCCAAAAGTAACAAGTCGCGTAAGGCGAAAATACAATATTTAGTCAAGTAGCTGCCCTTTTTCAGCAAGACCGTATACTCGTAGCATCGTCAGTCCACCGCTCATGGCAAAGGCAGTGAAATTGACAAGAAGAGCGGGGTAGTAGTTGCGCTAAGAAGGATAGCACGCTTTTCTGTACCTCTCTTTGTTTTAACTTTCTGAGCGTGTTTTTAATCCAAACATATCATATCTATATGTTTTTGGAATCAGGAACCGACAAGGAATAAGATGAAAGTGTTTTTAAATTGATTTCGAAAAAAAAATTTTGATAATAATTTTTATATATTTAATTTTCAGAGCTTGTTTTTAATCCGAATATAACATATTTATATGTTTTTGGAATCAGCAAATGATGGAGAATAAGATAAACGTAAATTTGGATCGTTTTATAAATTTTTATTTTTTTTTACAATTTTCCGATTTTTAATGACCAAAGTCATAAATTAATTTTTAAGCCACCAAGCTGAAATGCAATACCGAACCCCGGGCTTCGTCGAAGATTACTTGACCAAAATTTCAACCAATTTGGTTGAAAAATGAGGGCGTGACAGTGCCGCCTCAACTTTCACGAAAAGCCGGATATGACGTCATCAAAGACATTTATCAAAAAAATGAAAAAAACGTTCGGGGATTTCATACCCAGGAACTCTCATGTCAAATTTCATAAAGATCGGTCCAGTAGTTTAGTCTGAATCGCTCTACACACACACACAGACACACACACAGACACACACACAGACACACGCACATACACCATACCCTCGTTTCGATTCCCCCTCGATGTTAAAATATTTAGTCAAAACTTGACTAAATATAAAAAGAGTAATCCCCCCCCCCCCCCCCCCCAATCACTTCCAACAATGCGTGTGGAACTTCATGAAATATACACACGATACAGCTAATGCTATTTGCACAGCATCAATAGCCTGTAGTTTTGGGAGGAGAAGCACACACACACACATACACATACACACACCCACCCTCACACACACACACATACACACACCCACCCACACACACTCACACACACACACACACACGCACACACACACACATACGCACACCCACCCACACACACACTCACACACACACACACACACACTCACACACACACACACACACTCACACACACACACACACACACACACACACACACACACGTGCGCGGCGCAGGGTGATCAGTCTGCCTGCCCACACTATGTGTAACAAAACACAACGCAGGCTGTAGTGAATTTAGCGTCTTGGGTTTATTGTGGTGACAAGTTTCCTGTTCAGAACCCTCCTCACTGTGCTGATAGTTGTAGTGACGGCTGCCGGGGAACACTGTCAGGATGACTGGGAGACAGGTACTGCTGGGGAACACTGTCAGGATGACTGGGAGACAGGTACTGCTGGGGAACACTGTCAGGATGACTGGGAGACAGGTACTGCTGGGGAACACTGTCAGGATGACTGGGAGACAGGTACTGCTGGGGAACACTGTCAGGATGACTGGGAGACAGGTACTGCTGGGGAACACTGTCAGGATGACTGGGAGACAGGTACTGCTGGAGCAGCTGCACGATTTCTCTGCGACCGCGACATTGTGCCTCATTCAGTGCAGTATACAGCACACTCCTTTCCTTGTTCATATCGGTGTTGTGCTCCAAGACGTATTGAACGATGTCCTGGTCGCCGTGTGCACAGGCAATCAACAGGACTGTTTCGCCGTCACCGTCCGAAATGTTCACGTTCGCACCGCGCTGAAGCAGGAGATGAACGATTTTATGGTGGTAATCCCCACAAGCAAATCGCAGGGCTGTCCTATCAATTGCGTCAGAAATGTTCACGTCTGCACCGTGCTGCAGGAGGAGATGAACGACGTCACGATGACCAGACTGACAGGCCCAGTGCAGGGGTGTCAGACCAAGTGCACCAGAAATGTTGACATCAGCGTCGTGGAGCAGAAAAAGCTGAGCGATGTCTGTTTTACCCATCATGCAGGCCAGTAGTAATGGGGACCACCAGACACCACTTCCTGCGTTAACGTCGATGTTGTCCTGTTGCAAAAGTAGACGTACGGTCTCTGTGTGACCAGCTTCACACGCCTTGTATAGAGCAGTCACACCCTGGTTGTCCTTCATGTTGATGTCAACCTTTGCCGGTGGTTCACACAGCACAGTGGAAGGGCGTTTACCTTCGTCATCACTCACGCTGACAGTGTCCTTGCATCCAAGCAGCAAACGTACGACGTCTGTATTACCACGCTGGCATGCACCGTGTAGAGCAGTCCCACCATCTTCGTTCTGAACGTTGACATCAGCCCCGTGGTTGAGGAGGAGTCGCACGATGTCTGCGTTATTCCCTCGGCATGCACAGTGTAGCGGTGTGTCGTTGTTAGTGTTTGTCACGTTGACGTCTGCTCTGTTGGCGACGAGTAGTCTCACAATGTCTGTGTTGCCCTGTGTGCATGCCAAGTGGAGTGGAGTGTTACCTTTTCTTGATGTTGTATTGATGTCAGCCCTGAACTGTAACAATAGTTGTGCGATGTCTTTCTGTCCTTTGTGACAAGCTAGGTGCAGAGGCGTCCAGCCGATAGAAGTCTTCGCATCAACATGTGCATTGTGCAGGATCAGAAGCTCAGCGATTTCTTTGACACCATGTCTACATACTGAGTGTAGAGGAGTAGTTCCATGAATGTTCGCAGCATTTACAAGGCTTCCTCTCTCAACGAGTAGTTGCACTGTCTCCAGGCATTGTCCATGACATGCATAGTGCAGCGGAGTTAATCCGGACTTGTCCGTGGCGTTAAGGTTCGCGTCCAGGTCCACTAGAAGAGAAGCGATATCAGCATGACAGTTGTTAGATGCAATGTGCAGTGGAGTCAAGCCATTCTTGCCTTTGCTGTTAACTGTAGCATCGTAACAGAGAAATTCCTTGACAGTTGTGAAGCCACCTACTTTGCATGCAGCAAACATGGAACGTGTCCATTTCTCTTGGCATTGTGTGTCGTAGTTGTGTTGGTCAAGTCGTTGTTTTGCCAGCTGTGGCGGTGTCTTACCTGCCTTGTTTTTCACCGTCAGTGAGGCTCCACTACTGACCGCCATTTTGATCGCCTCCAGGTGTCCTGCTTCGGCCGCCAGGTGGAGCAAGGTGTTCCCCTCTCTGTCTTGTTCGTCCACCTGTTGGTCTGCCAGGAGTCGATATGTCAGGTAGACATGTTGACGTGAGAAAGAGATGTGAATGATGTCATCCTTCATTTTTGCATTGATGAGGTGTTTTGGAATAAGGACACCAAGGTACCGGAAGTGACTAGTCCTGAGGTTCGGTGAAATCTTGTCACAGACTGCGCGTAATTCCGCTGTGTGTTGTTGACCTGTGCGTGGCAGTGGAAGGCGTATGTTCCGTGTGTAAGGTTTGTCAGCAATCTTACTCAAAAGTTGACGAAACATGTGTGAACTATTGCTGATCTGGAGAGCTTTCAGCAGGGCGGTCCCGAAGGCTGCAGACTGGACGTGGTCAGACATGATGTTGCTGTCCGTGTTCTGTTCTTTGGTCATCCTGAGGCACCATTCAGTCAGACGGTCAGACGGTCCCCACACTGACCAGTAAAGCAGAGGCAAGTTGTGGTCAGGATCCAGTGCACCAATGACAGCTTGCAGGCAGTTCTCCTCTCTGCAGAACGCCTCAAATCCACACAGAAACTGTTCGCTGTGAAGACAGGGGTGCTGAATCATCTCAGGTAGACGTCCTCTAACCATTTCCTCGTACATTCTTCGCATTAGCAGAGGGTCTTTCTCAACTGGGTGTTCTGTTCGCACAAACTGCACGAGGTGCATGGTGTCACAAACTTGCACCAGTACTGACTTCAGGTAAGTGTCAGCAAAGGCCAGTCCAACAGCATCATAGACTTCTCTGGTGATGAACCCTCTTCCTCTGTGTGCCAGAAGGAACCCTTTCAGGAGACTGGCATACTCCTGTAGCTGAGCGTCCGAGTAGTCGCTGAAACCAAGACGTTGCAATAGCGGCTGCGCTTCACACGTGATATCCGCCACGAAGTCTTGACCTTGCATTGTCAGGGCTAAAAGAGCTCCCAGTATCAGCCCATTGTTGGGGTCACGGAGCACGCGCACCAAGAGATCTGCGTAAGGCTCAACTGAAAGAAGAGGATCTTGACCTAGTTCTACAAGCTCCACGCTGTTCAGCAGAGGACGGACAGAGGCACGATCAAACTGCTGAAGCTCAAGCAGCACGGGGGGATAGACAACAAAGACAAGCTTGGTGGTCAGACTATTGATGCTGTACAAACCGTGCTTATAGAACCTGTGGTACTGTTCCCTGTCAAGGCGGACATCCCCAAAGGCACAGTCAAAGATCACAAGACTCCCCCCGTCTACAGGTCCCTTCTTATCCCAGTCACTGACACAGCTGAGATCATACACTGTGTAGCCCTTCTTACGGTAGTGACGGCGTAGAGCGGAGAGAAAAGACTGCCTGGTAAGACCTGGGTGTGCTGACAGTAACAGCAGATGTTCCCCTGTTGTCAGGATGTCCAGCGCCCTTCTGAAGCTGTCTGTGGTGACCATGTTGTCAACGGCCTCGTCGTCTTCACTGGACAGTGCTCCATGTTCCGTTGCACCTTAAAAACACATGTCACAATGAAAACCAGCTGCATTGATAGTGCAGTTAGAAAACACATCAGTAAAATGGGTGATGATGGAAAGAGAAAACAGAGTTAAAAAACAAAGGATTACTGTATTCACCGATACAAAGACGACACAAGACGATACGTATTGTCTTGTGTCGTCTTTATATCGGTGAGTACAGTAATCCTTTGTTTTTTTTAACTCTGTTTATCTTACCACAGTCACTTCGTTGTTTAGATTAAGAGAAAACAGGTGGAATAATCTGACTTTAGTCGTTTTAAAATTGTATATCCCTGCGGATTAGTACTGCAAGTAGTTACAAGTTTGACTGGATGGACAAAAAGTGGGATAGGGAGGGAGGGGGGTGGGCGGATGAGTAGGTCGAATATGTTTTACCTCTTTTTCTCCTTACTTCAACATGTAAACAACCATGACAATCTTATGAACTTTGCATAATGCTCAACAACAAAACCATCTATCATACCCCACTGTACCTGTGACAGCGCGGAAGGGAATCTCTTGATCTCCAGTTATATAAGCGTGAGATATGGTGTAGGTAATGTGGGGTTGGTGCACATGCTGCTCGATGTGAACCTCGTTGTGGACCTGGTTGTGGACCTGGTTGTGGACCTGGTTGTGGACCTGGTCGATCTTGAAGGTGTTGGAGCTGTTGATGGTCTCAGCAATGTTGGTCTGACACTTGGACTGCTTGTAAATGTGTACCGGTGCTTCGTCTGAAAGAAATTAGCGAATGCCAATGCATTATGTTGTTGTGCGTTTGAGTTTGAGTTTGTTTCTACTTGGATAATGATGACCATGCTAAATTCACATTTTATTCATCCAAGGTCGCAGCATCCTCATCTTGTAAAGAGTTGTTTAACACTGTCACCACCATGCTTGGTAAAGCAAAACAGGTCATCCTTCCAACTGTACATGACATGTCTAAACTGCCAGATGTTTTTTCTAAGTATTTTCATGAAAAGATTTTGACCATCCGCAACAGCTTCGCCCAGCACAGCGACTCAGACCGCTCTCCCATTTTTGTTGGAAATTCGTTCTCTGTTTTCACCCCAGTCTCTGAAGATTTTGTTCGTAAACTCATTGTGAAGTCTGCCAAAACGTCCTGTGACCTCGACCCCCTCCCCACCCCCTCCTCTGTGATCACTTAGACATCCTTCTACCCACCATCACTAGAATACTGAACGAGTCCCTTTCCACTGGCACCGTCCCCTCAGATTTCAAAAAAGCTGTCATTAAACCCCTTCTGAAGAAAAGCTCCCTCGACCCCAACGTACTTAAGAACTACAGGCCCATCTCAAACCTTCCCTTTCTTTCTAAAATCCTAGAGAAGATAGTCCTAGACCAGCTCTCCTCCCACCTCTCTGCCAACAACCTCCTCACTCCGCACCAGTCAGCCTACCGCACGGACCATAGTACAGAGACCGCAGTCCTTAGTATTCTCAACAACATTTTGACTTTCTTAAATAGACGATAACAAAATTTCCCTGCTCCTCCTGTTAGACCTTTCGGCCGCTTTCGATACAATTGATCATGAAATCCTGCTGTCCCGCCTTGAGCACACTTTCAGCATCCAAAATTCAGTTCTAAATTGGTTCAGATCCTATCTCTCAGACAGAACAAATTTTGTAATTGTAAACGACGTCCCATCCCAGGAAACCTCCCTCCTTTTTGGCGTTCCCCAGGGCTCTGTGCTCGGGCCCGTGCTGTTCATCATGTACACCTCCCCTCTGACTGACCTCATCGACAGACATTCCGTTTCCCACGAAATGTTTGCTGACGACACTCAGCTTCAGAACTCAGCGACTCCCTCAGAATACGCCCAGATGACCACCTCCCTTCAGTCTTGCATTGCTGACGTTGAACTCTGGATGTCCACTAACAAGCTTAGACTTAACTGTGACAAAACAGAAGCCATTCGTTTCACCAAATCCTCCCTCTCCTCCTCTCTCTCTCTCCCTCCTTCTATCACATTGGGCAGCAGCACTATTGAATTCTCAGACTCCGTCCATGATCTTGGCATCTTTCTTGATAGCGATCTCTCCATGAAACACCATGTTATGAAAGTCTGTCAGTCCGCTTACATCGAGCTTAAGAGAATAGGTTCTATCCGCCAATACCTTACCGAAGATGCCACCAAGACCCTTGTTTCCTCCTACATTCTTTCTCGATTAGACTACGGAAATTCTGTTCTCATTGGCTGTCCTCAGTCTGTCATCCATCCTTTGCAGCGCGTTCAAAATTCTGCAGCCCGGCTTGTCTGCAAAGCCCCTCGGTCCCAGTCCTGTTCCCCCTTGCTAAAGAAACTTCATTGGCTCCCTGTAGAGCTGAGAATCCAATATAAGTGCTGCTGTATCTGCTACAAGATAATATACTAGCGGAAAAAAGTTAGGGACGGGCCACTGATTTCCCCGCTGACTTTCATTTGTTTAAAACACCCTGTTCTTTCGTCAGCAAAATCAAATGGCTGTCGCATGCTACACACCAATGGGTAGGTTATGCTGTGTTAGCAGGAAAACTGCACGGGACTCCCGGGCGCAGAGCTGCAGCACGTGACTAAAATAGCAAAATCGCCAAAAAGTAGGCTGTTGTTTGGCGTGCGCACGGGTAGAATAAGGCAGGTAACATGGCAAAATTGTTGTGCACATGCAAGGACAATCCTTCGAGTGTGAATTGTGATCACGAACTCGGCTTTATAAGCCGCCGATTTTCTGCGAGCTGCCATCTCCTCACCATGCCTGCCAGACGGAAGCTGACAACATTCAACCGAGGAAGAGCAATTGCCTGGCTATACGACGGCGTATCCAAGTGCGAAGTGGCCAGGCAACTTGGGGTATCGCATTCAGTCATTGTAAGGCTGAATCAACGGTTCCAGACGACAAACAATGTCGAGGAGAGGCCCAGGTCGGGTCGCCCCAAAAAGACTACTCCTAGGGAAGATCGTTTCATCCAACGGCAGGCGCTGCAGCACCGGGCAACCACCTGCAAGGTCATCAGAGGGCAGTTACGGGAGGCCACTAACATCAACGTTAGTGAGAGGACCATCGGCAACCGCCTGCATGACGCCCGGCTGCGGAGTCGTCGTCCTGCTGTGCGTCCCCTGCTGACACAGGGTCATCGCCGGGCTCGTCTGGCCTGGAGTCGCCGCCACTTGAGATGGACGCGCCGGGACTGGGCTCAGGTCCTATTCAGTGACGAGTCCAGGTTCAACCTGTACCATTCTGACGGCCGGCGCAAGGTCTGGAGGCGTGAGGGCGAGCGTTATGAAGACGACACAGTGCATGAGAGGGTGGCCTTCGGCGGGGGCTCTGTCATGGTTTGGGGGGGCTTCAGCCTTCATCAACGCACCCCCCTGTACCATGTGGTCGGGAATCTCACTGGTCAACGCTACAGGGACGAAATTCTCGCCCCTATTGTCTTGCCGACCCTGCAGCAGATTGGCCCAAACGCCGTGTTTCAGGATGACAATGCTACTCCTCACAGGGCCAGGCTTGTCAACGACTACATCCAGCAAACCGGGGTCGTCAGGATGGATTTCCCTGCCTGTTCGCCAGACATGAACCCCATAGAGCATGTATGGGACGAACTGGACAGGCAGGTGAGGGCCAACCACCAGCCTCCCAGAAACCCGCAGCAGCTGCTGCAGATGCTCCAACAGGAGTGGCAGGCCATTCCACAGGCCTTTTTCACGAAGCTTATGAACTCTATGCGGTCAAGGTGTGGTGAACTTGAGCGCAAACGTGGCGGACACACCCATTATTGACCTCATGAAAGACTTGTTATGTTTATTTGTGACCCCTCTGCTGTTTGTGGACATGAATAACCGAATCGGCTCGATGAAATAAACCCAAATTTTGCAGTTGCGTTGCACATTGACTGAAGTAAACGTGTTCCAAATTTCCGTACGATATGTTCATTCGTTCTTTTGCTGTGATTGCGTGTGTGAACCGTCCTTAACTTTTTTCCGCTAGTATATCTGGCTCAGCCCCATCCTACCTGTCTGACCTGTTCACACTCTATACACCCTCACGATCCCTCCGCTCCTCTGTAGACACTAGAATATTCCGTCTATCTTCTTTTAGTCGCAAACAGCACGGCCAGAGAGCCTTCTCCCACTCTGCTGCCGTTGCGTGGAACTCTCTCCCTTACTCTATCCGACACTGCCAAACATTCTGTTCCTTCAAATCAAACCTTAAAACACACTTCTTCACCCAGTATTTTGATTAATTTTATTTCAACATGGTGCATTTTTGAATCAGGTGTTTGAATGTTTGAATGTTTTGCCTGTGTTAGTATGCTTGCAGATTGTATTGATGTAGTGTTTGAGTTTCGTTGTTCACTCGTGTGCTGAATGCTGCTGCACATGCTTTTGCTTTGCTTTGTATGTATTATGTATGTTTGTCATTGTAAAGCGCTTTGAGAATGTAAAGCGCTCTATAAATCTCCCATATTATTATTATATTATTATTATTACGGGTGAGCAGAAAACGACAGTTTCCAAAGAACGAAAGGAAGACGATGATATATATGTAGCTGTTTTCAGCAAACATGCTTGGCTTTTTTCTCACCAATAACCAACCCATCGACAACACCACCATCACCACAAACAAGAACAGCTGCATAAGCATCAGCGTGTTTTTTTTCGGAAAGTAAACAATGCAGGTTGATGAAACATTTATGTCTTCTAGTTCTAGACGGATGTATTGAGAGGCATCAAAGGGCGCCTAGTACCTCAGAGTGTACGCTAGAGTGTTGCAGTACTTACTGGAGTTGGTTGTGTAGCCTGGTGCCACCGCTCCTGCAACACTGGCTTCCATCATGTCCTGAGGGAACGACGCTTCCACGTCCATGGGCTGAGCCAGTTGTGTTGGCTCGGTAGAGTGATGATAGTCATGGTGCTGTACCGTGCCTCGGGGAGTGTTGTGGTCAGAAGCCTGAGAGAGGTCGACTGGAGGCTGTGTTAAGTCCTCAGCACTGTTGGTAGGGCTGGCGATACCATCGGGAGGGCGTGGCACAGTCTGTAGAATGGTGTCGTGAGAAGAGGGAGGGTGTGGCACAGTGTGTAGAATGGTGTCGTAAGAAGAGGGAGGGTGTGGCACAGTGTGTGGAATGGTGTCGTGAGAAAAGGGAGGGTGTGGCACAGTGTGTGGAATGGTGTCGTGAGAAGAGGGAGGGTGTGGCACAGTGTGTGGAATGGTGTCGTAAGAAGAGGGAGGGCGTGGCACAGTGTGTGGAATGGTGTCGTGAGAAGAGGGAGGGTGTGGCACAGTCTGTAGAATGGTGTCGTAAGAAGAGGGAGGGCGTGGCACAGTGTGTGGAATGGTGTCGTAAGAAGAGGGAGGGCGTGGCACAGTCTGTAGAATGGTGTCGTAAGAAGAGGGAGGGCGTGGCACAGTGTGTGGAATGGTGTCGTAAGAAGAGGGAGGGCGTGGCACAGTCTGTAGAATGGTGTCGTAAGAAGAGGGAGGGCGTGGCACAGTCTGTAGAATGGTGTCGTGAGAAGAGGGAGGGCGTGGCACAGTCTGTAGAATGGTGTCGTAAGAAGAGGGAGGGCGTGGCACAGTCTGTAGAATGGTGTCGTGAGAAGAGGGAGGGTGTGGCACAGTCTGTAGAATGGTGTCGTGAGAAGAGGGTGGGTGTGGCACAGTCTGTAGAATGGTGTCGTAAGAAGAGGGAGGGCGTGGCACAGTCTGTAGAATGGTGTCGTAAGAAGAGGGAGGGTGTGGCACAGTCTGTAGAATGGTGTCGTAAGAAGAGGGAGGGCGTGGCACAGTGTGTAGAATGGTGTCGTAAGAAGAGGGAGGGCGTGGCACAGTCTGTGGAATGGTGTCGTAAGAAGAGGGAGGGCGTGGCACAGTGTGTAGAATGGTGTCGTAAGAAGAGGGAGGGCGTGGCACAGTCTGTGGAATGGTGTCGTGAGAAGAGGGAGGGCGTGGCACAGTGTGTGGAATGGTGTCGTGAGAAGAGGGATCCTTCTCTCCGGGAGTTTCCATTGTGTCACCAGTGTCGGCGACAGACAACTGAGGTTGGCTGCAACATTAAACATGACGTTTTGGATAGGCCTTTATCCTACATACGTGAGAGAGATACTCGTGAGATAATAATCGTTCAAATCACACGTGTGTATATCATGTAAATGAGGTCATGTCAAGCAAGTCTGGCAGGGACCTGTTTTTCCACTGCTTATGATGCCAAAGTCACCGAGACAAACGTCATTATAGAAAAAAAATTGTGCTCGCTAATTACCCTCGATGAATTTTTAGAACTAACACGTCACGCGACACTTTCAGAGTGACGTTTCTTTATTTTGACGTAATAGATTGCACGAGGCTTTAGAAGAGATTGAGGTTACAATTCAGCTGCCTCGACTGCAGGACATTTTCAGTAAAATACACGTAAGTACAGTATGTAAGATAAACAGAATACTACATGGCTTGCTGTATCGTACCAGATTTACACTCGTTGCTTTTTCAAATAGTGAACAGCTCGCTTTCGCTCGCAGTTCAATATTTAAAAAAACAACTCGTGTAAATCTGGTACGACACAGCAAGCCATGTAGTATTCTCTATCTATTGAATAAAAGTGATGGGTTTTAATTTGAACATTATTCTGTATACAAGAGATAGTCTCTTATCAGTCTTGTGAGCAAAATCTCGAGAGAAAAGAAAACCTGTTGCCCAGGAAATCCAAGAAAACATTGATAATACAAAAATCAAACTGATGAGGTGATATAAGATTGAGGTGCACACACTGGTTAATAATGTTGTAAACGTTAGCGTTTTATGTTTTTATTGAGTTCTGTATTGTGGCATTAAGATTTGTTTCAATGCAGGAGGGTTTAATGTGAATGAAACGATTATTTGCTCACCACTGTCAGTCACTGAACTCGGGTATAAAGAACTGTTCTGATGTGTGCAAGTCACTGGGTAAAGAAAGCGTGAAACTGCGTAAAGAAAAAGAATAAACATGTAAAAGTATACACACATAAAATCAGGCTCTGCTGCATAAACTAGAGGTTATTAATCCAACCTTTCCCGCATTACACAAGGCTAGAGGAAAAGTAGGTCAGTCTTTTTCCAACAATGCAGTGTTGTCACAAACGTTGACAAGTTTCTGAAACAAATTCTGACAAGAAAGGGCTAGTCCATGAGCTGAATCCAGAAGTGTTTCACCCCCCCCCCCCCCCCCCCCCTCTGTTAAAAAATGCATTGTGATTTTGTGGACCCTAAGGGTGTATAGAACAAGACAATTTACGTTATCAAGAAATATTTTGCGGACTACTATGTTTTCTACCCTAATTTTGAAGGGTATCCCCATCGTGTTCTGTACAAGCTTTTGGTCGGTCCGTAAACGTTAATGAACTTTTGTGATCAACTGTGGCTTTATTTCTTAAGCTAAGATATCGTTCTTTTTGCGTATGTTAACAACAAAGCTTTCTGCACGATATACAACAATCAGAACGACAATAACCGCAAAACTCTGACCACAGTGAAGGCATCTCTCGGACGGTGCGAAATGTCGATTTGCCAAAATATATTCAATAAAGTTTTTCCCTGGAAAACTGTGCAACATACTAGAAATAAAGTACAATGCAGTTCAAAAGTAGACTTTATAGCCGTTCTTTTGAGCTATCCCACGTTACCACAAGATTATTCTGACGTACACTATGGCGGGTTTATCTCCCCTATCCCGGATTTGGCTTTGACGCAAAATGTATTTTTCTGTGGCGATTTCTGCACGCGTAGCGTGTATAAATAATTAAATGTGTATACTTTTAAGTTCTCTGTGTATTAATACTATCCTTCATTTGAATCATATAACTTGATAAACATAATAGTTCATTAGGGCACCAATGATGACCCATCTCTCGAACGGAGTCAACTGTCAATTTGCTGAAATATTGTCAACTAGATGAATACCCGCTTCGCCGGGTACCGGCTTCGCCGGGAAGAAGTAGAGCCTGGGACCCGGCTTTGCCGGGTGTACGCCGGCTTTGCCGGCGCACCACACGGAGGAAGGGAGACAAACGCGGCTGAAAACACTGAAGAAGATAAGGAAGAGTTACTGGGAATGGATCGAGAGAAAAACCAAAATCGCTTCAGCGCTGCGCGCGAAAAACCAAAATCGCTTCAGCGCTGCGCGCTGAGAGCACGTGGTGAAATATCTCATCGACCAGATTTTGTGCATTGTGTATCTGAATATGGACACCAAATCTGAAGCAGATCCATCGAGAACTTTGGCCGTGCATGGCGAACAAACATACACACACACACACACACACACACACACACACACACACACACACACACACACACAGACACTAGTCGTATATATATTATATAGATACACTTTCTCTCTCAGCAATTGTGCAGTTTATTGGAAACAAAATACAATGTAGTTCGAACGAAGTATTTCTTGGCGTTCTTTTGAGCTATCCTACATTACCATAGGATTATTCTGACGTCCACTATCGCGGGTTTATCTAAGGCATAACATTTTTTTGTTTTATAGACGTGATTTTAATTGGTTGGACATTTCCTGTGTATTATTAGATTGAGAATGCTAAAAATCAGATAGCGTAATAATGATAACATTTAACATCTTCAATACCTAAATGCGTCATGCTGTTCATTCTGAAATGGCGTTGAGTGGCAAATGGCCGTTTGAGACGGGTCCAGTCATCTAGCTTATCTGAATAGTTCATGCTCTTTCTAGTTCGACATACATTGTTGACTTTCAGACAATAAATTTGAAATGCAAATTAACATGTGATTCAACATAAAAACAAGACGATGATACCAGGTATTATTATCATTCTAGTGCCCTTTATGGCTATGTGACCAATCAGGACTGATTCTAGGTGACCTGTTAAATGTTATAACGTTCAAGGCGGGACCCTTTTTGTATAACGCATTAAAAATCACCACGACAAAATAAAAATTAATATAAAAAACATCAGGGTGAATTGTTCTACTGAATGTCACTTTTTGACATTTTTCTCGTGCAATTTACTGTGTAAAATGTGCTAAAAAGCAAATTCTGTCGGTGGGAGGGAAATAGAATGGCAAGTAAGTTTAATACTGAGTAAAGGGAAGCAACTCTTTTTGGTGCTGTCAGTAGCAGACTACACCTATGTGCTTTTGGCAACATGGCAAACAAACCTGCCATCAATCAAGAAGATCTAAAAAAAACCTATACGCATCAAAATTCAAGTCTCCCAACACCCCCACTGGCCTTTTGAACAAGGTTCAGTTAGATGTCCGGTTTTATTTTTTTAGACGGGGCCTGGAAAACTTTGAAAAAATGACCAAAGACACCTTCGAAGTGAAGATGGATCAAACAACAGGGAAACAATACGTAATCAAACGGTTTGATGAACTTACCAAGAATCACAGAGCTGGAGACGAAGAACTTGTGACTAGAGTCATGCCAGAGACTTGGGACAGCAGCTGTCCAGTCAGTGTACAGCTACAAGTACCTGTCTCTGCTAAATCCAAAGTGTGAGCATCTTTGGCAATTCTCTGTCAACACGTTCCATGGAGATGACGAAACATGGTATGACAACAGACCCATGGGCGTCCACACTATGAAGAAGTGAGCTGTGTCAATTGTCGCAGATATAGATCTACACAAACCACAGCGTGCGAGCGACGGGTGCAACACTACTCGCAGACAAGAACTTCAGTCCAATTCGGCAATTGACATTATCAGTGTCACCGGTCACAAAACTGTTAGATCTAACTCCCTGCAACCGTACCAAAAAACATCCACCGCCAAAAAACTAGAGATGGCAGCTGCTATGTCGTCCAAGCTCACAGAGAATAGGCAGTTGGCACTGCTCCCAAGTCATACTTCGCGGGGAGAACCAGCCAAAACTTCGACGGGATCGAAGCAGAATCGAACGGGGTCGTCTCGTTGCATCGGCGACTGTCACAAGCCAGCAGACGATCCGAGAGGACGTGGAACTCAGCAACGTCGAGGTAGCAGCTCTTTTCGACCCGGAATACGAACCTGCCATGCCTCCAACGAGACCAAATCCGCCAATGTTCCATCACTGTGACCTCTCGCATGCAACGATCAACATTCAATTCCACCGACATTTAACCGCATTCAACTGCGCATGCGCAACACAAATGTGCAACATTTGAGATGGCTCTTCCCAGAACTAGTGTCCGTTCCAATTTCGGACTTTCAGTTTGTTAGCATTTTCGAGTCTGTGTTCTGGTTTTTTGTTGTTGAGTGTTTTTATGATACTATGCACAGAAAAGAAGGGACACGTTGTGAATTAAACTTTTTGGGAAAGATTACTTGAAAGCTGAAAGTGTGCTGGATGTTTGTTTTGTTTGCTCTGTTTACCTTGTAACCAACCAAGCCAAAATGGCGACACTTTACTTGCAGGGTCGCTTCGGGTATTATGTTTGTTACCACGCACGGATAATAAAACCGTTATTACTAATATGCTGACTGTTAGCAAATGATAACAAGACATGTCTCGAAAACGCTATCAAAATTCGCCTAAAGGCTCATTTTGATATCTTTTTTCTCGACATGTCTTGTTATCATTTGCTAACAGTCAGCATATTAGAAATAACTCATAATGTTCCCAGATGTTACTTCAATGAAGAATATATATGTCCAGGAAAGCAGTAACAATAATACAAAATCAAGCAGTAACATTGTGAAAATGAACAGGCAATCAAAACAAAAACAAACATCCACGTAAGGTAGGCTCGAATATTTCCACGTTGTCTGTGATTATTTCCTTTTGATGTCAAACAAAAACATATTAAGAACACCCCTCCTCTCCAGTAATCCTTCCACCATGATAGCACGATACCAATGACAAAATGCCATTTATTATTCACCAAGAGGCATATAAGGACGAGTTCCAATAGACACACTACTACACGAACCACTGAATGTCTTCCTAAAGGACTTGAGAAATATTGTTATCAGATGTTATGACTGTCTGCACGGAGGCATGGTTGACAAGTCAACGTTGCGGTCTGCATTCAAAAGCTCACCACCACATCTCTCTTTGAGCTACTGATACCGGACGTCATTGACACTGGTGAAACGATGTTTGCCGTACAGAAGACATGTGAAAGCATGAAGGTCATCCTTGACTTCTTCGGGTGTGCCATGTATCCCCGAGGCTAGCGAGAGCTTCCATGAATGTTGGATTGTGCAGATTCACAGTCATAACATTGATGACTGAGAAGAATTTATGAACGGCATTTTGTGTTTCTTTTCTATTTATTTACGCGTTGCCTGCCCCGCTCTCTCTCTCTCTCTCTCTCTCTCTCGCTCTCTCTCTCTCGCAAGGTTGATCATGCTAACATGTCGATATTGTATTAGGGATCGTCTTAATAACAGTATTACAATGTATGCATTTAATACATTCAACACGATTCAGTACGTACCAACACACACATACACACGCACGAACACACGCACGCACACACGCACACACACACCAGCACACACACACACCAACACAAACACACACACACCAACACATACACATACACACACACACAAACACACACACACTGACCACCCACCCACATTTGAAAGGTTCAAATACACTCTTATGGCAACAACAAAAAACAAAATGAATGTTCAAAGAATTTATTTTGCATCAAAGCCCAAAAGGGGGTACGGGTAGGGGAGATAAACCCGCGATAGTGGACATCAGAATAATCCTATGGTAATGTGGGATAGCTCAAAAGAACGGCAAGAAATTCTTCGTTCGAACGACATTGTATTGTGTTTCCAATACACTGCACAATTGTTGAGAGAGAAAGTGTATTGACAAACTGCATTGTACTTTATTTCCAGTATGTTGCACAATTTTCCAGAGATATTTCAGCAAATCGACAGTTCGCACCGTTCGAGATATGGTGGGTGCACGCGTGCCTTCACTGTGGTCAAAGTTTTGCGGTTATTGTCGTTCTGATTGTTGTATATCGTATATTGTAAATCATTGTTGTCAACACATGCAAAAAGAACAATATCTTAGCTTAAGAAATAACGCACAGTTGATCACCAAAGTTCATTAAAGTTTACGGACCGACCAAAAGCTTGTACAGAACACGATGGGGGTACCCTTCAAAATTAAGGTAGAAAACATAGCAGTCCGCAAAATATTTCTTGGTAACGTCAATTTTCGTGTTCTATACACTCTAAGGGTCCACAAAATCACAATGAAATTGTTAACAGGGGGGGTGAAACACTTCTGGACTCAGCTCATGGACTAGGCCTAGGCCGTTTTCCAACGCATACTTTTTAATTCTTCTGTGGTGCATTTTCATTCCACACGAATTGGCAAGGCTGAATCATTTGGCGTCTCTAAAAAGTAAAACAAGGTTGTGAGAAAGTGAGTAGATGGAGTTCCAGATTGTACATATATATATATATAAACAACAGACTGCATGACAATATGTCATCCTAAAAATATGGGTGGGTATGACGTAGGTTCTTCACTATCGATCGGACTGTGGCACTATGTAACACCTTGCGAATTGTAGAAATGTTTCCTGCAGCAATACACATCCGAGTGAAATTATTAGAAATGTGTTGACAGACACAGTTTTTAGCAATATCAAATGAAAAATGTTTGTAAATAAATTGCTCAGCCATTGCATATTCTAGCCCACAGCACTTCCACAGTACAGGCTTACTTCTTACTGCGCGCAGTGAAAGACGATGAAGATTGCTATTGCCTCAAAGTCAAACTTACCGCTTTCATGGTGCAAACACAGACATCTTGACAGAGGAGAAAAGGATGTTGATGGGTGAAGATGGGCGATCTATCACTGTGATGCAGGGATCAGGAAACGACACCGTACACAAACATGGCGTCCTTTGTTGCTCTAAGCCTGGCGTACGAATACTGCGTGAAGATTCTAAGGAACAAACACTAGTGTTGTTGCCTACAGATCGAACCTCAATTATTTTCGATGTGATAACCGCGCATTTTTAGTCAAATGAAAAGACACATTTCGGATTTTGTTTAGATTTGCGTAAGAAAACCACAAGCACTATTTTCTACTCGAACAAAGACTGGCAGCTTTACTTTCGGGGGATTCCCCTTGGCCTTGGAAATGTTGGGGTGGGAGGGAGGAAATGTGTCTGTGGTGGTAATTGGGTAATTGCACTGACATTGTTTGATCTTTTTTTAATTCCAAGATTTCCTTACTTCACATTATTATTTGTATTGTTTCTACGTCTTAAAAGCCTGGAACAAGTGTCAAACGAACCAAATTCGACACTGATTCAATGATGAGTAGAATGTGTGCCATTGGAAATTCCCGATTGAATCATGTGTCGGCTTTGGTATTGAACATTGATTTTCCTACACTTTCCTTTAGTATATATACTAAGGCTAGCTGGTAGCTGGTCATACATTATCTGCTGGTGTGTTCTCATATCATTGGCTATGTGGCAGTGTGTTATAAGAACTGTGAAAAGAATAATGAACACTTAATGAATATCTAAAGTCCATGCTGTAGAAGTTCAGTATTTTCATTTTTATGTACAAAAATAAAGATAAAGCATTGTGGACGTGCTTTTAATGAGACATTAACTGGTTTCCCGAACTGTTGTACCATCCCTGTATGATGAAGAATGCATGTGACATTTGCAGCTAGGGTTCCAGAGCTGTTGTACCTGGCCTGCGTGATGATGAAGAATGCATGTGACATGTGCAGGGTTCCATAGTTGTTGTACCAGCCCTGTATGATGAAGAATGCATGTGACATGTGGAGGGTTCCATAGCTGTTGTACCAGCCCTGTATGATGAAGAATGCATGTGACATGTGCAGGGTTCCATAGCTGTTGTACCAGCCCTGTATGATGAAGAATGCATGTGACATGTGCAGGGTTCCATAGCTGTTGTACCAGCCCTGTATGATGAAGAATGCATGTGACATGTGCAGGGTTCCATAGCAGTTGTACCAGCCCTGTATGATGAAGAACGCATGTGACATGTGCAGGATTCCATAGCTGTTGTACCAGCCCTGTATGATGAAGAATGCATGTGACATGTGCAGGGTTCCATAGCTGTTGTACCAGCCCTGTATGATGAAGAACGCATGTGACATGTGCAGGATTCCAGAGCGAATGTTCCATCCCTGATTGATTATGAAAAATACATGTGACATGTGCAGGGTTCCATAGCTGTTCCAGCCCTGTATGATGAAGAATGCATATGACATGTGCAGGGTTCCATAGCTGTTGTACCAGCCCTGTAGAATTATGAAGAATGCATATGACATCTGCAGGGTTCCATAGCTGTTGTACCAGCCCTGTATGATGAAGAATGCATTTGACATGTGCAGGGTTCCATAGCTGTTCCAGCCCTGTATGATGAAAAATACATGTGACATGTGCAGGGTTCTAGAGCTGTTGTTCCAGTCTTGTGTGATGAAGTATACGTATCTGTAAAGAATAATGAATAATGAGCAATTCGTTCACTTGATGTTTTCTTAATCCATGTACTGTATTTCCTAAACTACAAAAGATGTCTAATGAATACCAAGACGGCATTGGATGATTTACACACACACACACACACACACACACACACACACACACACACACACACACACACACACACACACACACACACCATGACAACCACCATCGCCGCAGACATCATAACCTTTTTGTCAATAAACTAACGAAATAACAATTAAATATTTGTTGATCTGTTTATTTAGTGATTAATCGGATTCTACAAATAATCTTCGGGAAGGAACAGGCGTAACGTACCATCTTCTGTTTGAACCAGTTAACCATGAAAGAAATATCCCAATGACACACGATGACAACCTCCATTGCTAAATCCACAAACATCACAACATCTTTATCAATCTATATACATTGTTTATATTTTTGTGCAGATATTTATCCAAGAATACAAATAATTATGTTCGCTTTGAGAAAAAACACCCTTGTGAATACAGGAAATAAATAGGCCATCTGCAAAGCCTCAAGATCGTATCAGCAGAACATAACGAGTCATTCATGATGTGAACACGTGCAACAAAATAACGCCAAACAAGATGTGACAGTGGCTAGGTCCAGCACTGTGTTCTCTTGTGCTGTGAACAATACGTTGAGGTTTAAGGGCTAATGTGTTAGATGTTTCTTTTAAATTCCAGATGACAGGCAGGAGATTGTAGTGTTCTTCAATATTTTACTGAAGTTCTGATGTGTTCTGAATGTGAAGATCAGTCTTAACCAATTCAAACATGCGGCAAACAACAACAACAACAACAACAACAACCACCACCACAACAACAACACCACCAAAAACAACAACGCGTGTGAAGATGTACACATTAAAAGTCAGCCTAAATTATACATAATGTGGATACAGTGTACAAAGTAAAGAGGGCTCTCACGGACGCCCGTTTTAGAGGGTCCCGGGACCCCCACTTTTAATGTCTAGAGGCTCCATGGACCCCCTACGCGGAGTTTTAGAGGGTCCTAAAAGTACATGATCCCCAAACCCCCTGTGTTCATATAAAGCTTTAATTGTTATCGCGAAAAGTGTGATAAGAAGTGTCTTTTTTCAACAGTCGAAGAGAACACTTCAACTGTACACACACACACACACTTTTCCCCATCGTTCCGGCGTTAAATTGGCATTAGTGCTTGGGCTTTACTTGACTGACGACTACTTTTGCACGAGGTCGGTTATTTAGTGCGTCCCGGGACCCGCTCTTTATAGGTTTAGTGCGTCCCGGGACCCCCTCAATGAGTTTCAAGTACGTGATTTCGGCTTCTCGTGCGCATAGGACGCAGGGACGCGCACTTTGTGGAGCCCTGAGTAAAAGATGATGAAGTTTGAAAAGTAAATAATACAAACTATTTAACTTGATCAAACACAGGATTCAATAAACAATACACCAATATTCTCAAGTCACGTGGCATACGAATGATAAGCGCTTGCAGACTAAATGCGAATACTGCCCAAAACAAACAAAACGAAACAAACTGAATGAACAACACAAAATTTGGTTGATTAAAATCAACAGGGGTCGAAGCCGTGTTATAATAAAAGAACCAGTAATGTCTCGACATTTATTCCCCCCTCTGCTTCTTTACCTCTGTAAACTTGTAGAGCTAGTTATGTAGAGGTTACATGCCGAGTCTCAGTGTGTCACGATCGGGTGACAGAGACCAAGAAAGCGTCACTCAGTGGAGTGCCTGTTCTGGGTCAATGTATGATAGAAAGCGCCTGTGCGTGATATTGGACACAGCAGAGTTTTTGCTGACAGTGCTCCCGAGCACGGATGTTTTGAAACGCACGAGCTTCACAGTGCAGGTTTCTGCTGTCATAGGGCTGACGGTTTTTTTTCGCTGACAGCGCGCACGGGATTTTCAGGGATTGAGTTTCTCGTGTCTTTTTCCTGCTTGGGGAGGCAAAACTGTGTATAGCTGGACTGGTTTGGTGACAAGGTCAGTCACGTGTATTTGGCTAGGTGGTCTGTCAGAGACTCAAGGACGACACACTTGACACCCAGCGGCAGAAGGGGAAGGACCTAACACACAGTTACTAGAGTATGATGGTTTTTCACCGAGTATCATATTCGGCACTCTAGGGGAACTTCCACAAGTTATTCCTTTCCTCTGCCACGTATTTTGCTGAGGACAAGTCGTCACATTTCCTTCGTCGGCGATGGCTTTCGCATAAGGATTCGACAAGGGGTTCTGGACGTTTTGGGTCACTGTTGACGAACAGAGACTGTTCCAGGGAGGAGGCGGACTTTGCTTCCATTGAGAGTTACAATCATAGGCTTTTGAGGTAATAAATCATTATTTAACGCTGTTGATGAGTCTGTGTTGTGGAATGAAATACTCTCTGTTGTTCTTTCCAGGTTAGCGCATAATTTACTCTCTGTGACGCTAAAATACTAATCTGTGTATGGTTTTTGCAGATAGGGAGAGAAGGACGGAAAATGGCTGTTTTGTTGTTGTAAAAAGTCAGTTTTGTGCAGGCCCACGTGCTCGATGAGATATTTAAAGATGACATGTTTTAAGGTGGTGGGTGAGGGGTAGCTGACATGTTTAGTGCACCGATGCTTTCTGTTTGCAGCCTTCCTTCGTTCGTTCGTTTCGTTCGTTCGTTACGTTCCCGTAACATCGGCACGGCTGACTCTGGCGGGAACTGTTGAGGCTACGCTAACCAGGAGACCGGCTAACCAGGAGACCGGCTAACCAGCGGACCGGCTAACCAGCGAACCGGCTAACCAGCGGACCGGCTAACCAGCGAACCGACTAACCAGCATACCGGCTAAGCAG
Source organism: Littorina saxatilis (assembly GCF_037325665.1). Taxonomy (NCBI): domain Eukaryota; kingdom Metazoa; phylum Mollusca; class Gastropoda; order Littorinimorpha; family Littorinidae; genus Littorina; species Littorina saxatilis. The sequence continues at coordinate 10,482,025 of NC_090259.1, forward strand.
CAGCAGCAGAGATAAAGCTAAGTGCACCATGTCGTACGCACCCCGTTGACCACCGTTGTCTTTTCGTATCTATGATTTCATTGGAGTAGTGACAACGTGGGGTGTGTGACACCTGCACGAACTAGAGCTTTTCGAACAGAACATTCTCATTTCGACTGTATTTACACGGGTTCAGCGTGTTACTATAATTTTCTACATAGTACTGGCATTTTGTCAGTGAACACTGGTTTTTTACGTGTTGAGAACGTAAAAGGAACATATTTTGAGTGAAGGCTCGAGGGAGGTGGAGAGTTTATACATAAACAGGCGTCTGAAACTTATACTTTTGTTGACTCTATTTAATTGTATGCCTGCGAGAGTGGATCGTGGTGTGGTTAGTTAATTAGTAGTAATTAACCGGTTCATAATCACCTTGAGTGATATATTGAAACGTGACACATGGGGGCCAAGCCGGGATTTACTCAGTTAATTTCCAACTGATAAAGACCCACCAATTAAGGATAACTAAGAGCAGATAATCTCGTCAGTGCTCGACTTATTTTCTGCTTGGTGCTACCCTTTTTTGTATAGTTTTGATCATATACCACACCTTAAGCGATTCACATCTTGCAGGAAATGTAAATTGTAATTTGTGAGTTATTGTATGCGCTAACTGTGATTATCTCCCTTTCCTTTGTTTGTGAATCTTTGTTGTTGTACGTTCAGAGTTTTCCGTTGCAGAGAGCTGAGCGGGGTTAGCGGATTTGTTATTCGTTTTACTCAGTTTTCTCTACATTGTTGTTTCGCATTCTGTAACAGGTTATATTTCTACTGTCTTGTTTTACTTGGATTTTTCTCCATATTTTGACTTTGTTGGAATTTTGGGGGGGAAGGGTCCGAGGACTTCTGTCCTAACCAAGGCTGTGGGAGACACTCTGTTTCACCGCAAAAAGCAGCCGATAAAGTAGGCCACGGCTGTGGGAAACACTTTGTTTCACCGCAGAAAGCAGCCATAAAGTAGGCTACGCGATTTGTTCTACACCGTTTGGATTTTTCTTCTGCATTTTCCGGTTGCTGGATTTTTGTATCCACCGCTTTCGTCACCGCGTATTCTAGCTATAGCTGCGTTAGACTTACTTTGGTAATAAAGCTTTGCTAAAACTAACCATGGCTACAGGGGGATCCCCTACGAGGAGAATAACTTTCGAGACTCCTGGGAGCGAGCAGCCGACTGAGCGAGACGCACGCGTTAGAGCCCGAAGCGTTCTAAAACGCTTAGAAGCAGAACGGAAGGAAGAATTTGAGCGACTGACAAGGAAAGAAGAACGTGACCGACAGGACAAGAAGGACGAACTTGACAGACAAGAAAGAGAACGACAGGCCGAACGACAGGCAGAACGAGACAGACAGGAAAGGAAAGACGAACGTGACAGACAGGACAAGAAAGAGAAAGACGAACTTGACAGACAAGAAAGAGAGCGAGACAGACAAGAAAAGAAAGACGAACTTGACAGACAAGAAAGGGAACGACAGGCCGAACGTGACAGACTAGACCGGAAGGAACAGGCGGATCGCGATCTCCAGCTAGAACTAGCTAGGCTACAGGCCGAGAAGGGTACGCTTACTCAGGCTAGCGCGCCGACGTTTGTTGCCGACCGTACGAGACTGCCGACGTTCGACGATGACAAGGACGAGCTCGACGACTTTTTACGCCGGTTTGAGCGCATTGCATCGGACCAGAAGTGGGAAGAGGCCACGTGGGCTAGCCGCCTTAGCACCTGCTTGAAAGGACGCGCATTGCAGCTCTACAACGCTCTGGAGGACGACGAGGCGAGAAACTATCAGGCACTAAAGAAGGCGTTACTCCAGCGCTTCAACCTGACTGCGGAAGCCTACAGACGACGTCTGCGTAACAGCAAGAGACTGAGCGGCGAGCTGAGTCATCAGTTTGTGGCACGCCTTAACCTCTACCTGCGGCGCTGGGTGGAGATGGCCGAAAAGGACTGGACCGTCAACGACCTTGCCGACCTCATAGTCATGGAACAACTGATGTCCAGCCTGCGACCTGAGGTGGTGACCTTCGTGCAGGAGCACCAGCCCAAGACTACTCAGGAGGCAGCCGACTGGATCAGAGTGCACGAGGACGCCCAGGCGATCTCCGGCAAATCTTCAGGCTCACGGCCAGGAAAAACGGGAAATTCGGGTTCTTCAGGACCCAAGGACGGGAAGGACGATCAGGGACACAAGGGATCGAGTTCCAGAACTGACATCCAGTGTTACTACTGCAACAAGCGGGGCCACGTGAAGAAGGACTGCCACAAGAGACAGGCTGACCAGAAGGGCGTTCACTTCGTTGGCAGTGAGGAGTTCAGGGACGTCACGAGCTCATGCACCATCCCACAACTCTGCGTTCCGTGCTCCAGGAAACATTTCCAGCCCCACTGCAACGTCTACGTTAACGGAGTGAAGGGCGAAGGTCTGCGGGACACAGGGGCAGACATGATAGTGGTTCGGGCGAGTCTAGTTCCAGCTATGGCCTACACAGGAGACAGCATCAGGGTGAGAATGGCCGAGGCATCTCACGCTTACGACTTGAACACGGCAGTGATCAAGGTCGTAACCCCGTTGTTCACGGGGACCATTGTGGCCGTCGTCATGGACGATCCTCCATGCGACCTGCTCATTGGAAACCGGGTTCAGTTTGTGGACGGCGTCACCAGGGAGGTTCCCGTTTATCGGTCTCCCGACGTCATTTCAGTGCTCACGCGGGCACAGGCGGAGCGAGAGGACAAACCTCTCAAACCCCTACCTGCTGCACGAGCTGCCCTGGGGAACGTGACCCCCGCGCTTCTCGCGAAGGCTCAGGATTCTGACCCGACCTTAGCTACTCCTCGGGAGCACGCGAAGTCGGGGAAGGTGAAGCTGAGCGGGAAGCATGGGAGGTCAAAGTTCCTCAGGGACAAGAAGTTGCTCTACCGTGAGTTCAGCAACCAAGAAGGTACATTCAAACAGGTTGTCGTGCCTCGCGAGTTTCGCGAGGGTGTCATGGCAACGGCACACGACTCGATTCTGGGAGGTCATCTTGGTACCAAGAAGACCACGGATCGTGTCTGGCGCCACTTTTACTGGCCAGGCATCTGCACGGATGTCCGACGTTTCTGTGCGTCCTGCGATAAGTGCCAGAAGGTGGTTGCCAAAGGAAGGGTGAGGAAGGTCCCCTTAGAGAAGATGCCGCTCATCGACGAACCCTTTCGTCGGGTGGCAGTGGACATCATCGGGCCCATCTTGCCTGCGTCTGAGGACGGAAACAGATACATTTTGACCATGGTGGACTACGCTACTCGATACCCAGAGGCGATCCCTCTGAAATCGATTGAAGCCACGCGAGTAGCTGAGGCTCTGGTTACTATGTGGTCCCGGCTGGGAATTCCATCAGAGGTACTCACCGACAGAGGCACGCAGTTCACGGGAGGAGTGATGGCGGAGGCAGCACGACTGCTATCATTGGAGCAGCACTTCACCACTCCTTACCATGCTCAGTGCAATGGACTGGTGGAAAGGTTCAATGGCACCTTGAAGACCATGCTGAGGAAACTAGCTCAGGAGAAACCACGCACGTGGGACAGGTACATCCCAGCATTGCTTTTTGCATACCGCGAGGTTCCTCAGGAGAGCTTGGGTTTTTCCCCATTTGAGTTGTTGTACGGCAGACAGGTACGCGGTCCCATGGCTATCCTGCGTCAAGCTTGGACGGACGAAGAAGCTGACGAGGAGGTGCAGACGACAGCGACCTACATCGTAGAACTCAGGAACAGGATTGAAGAGACCTGCAAATTGGCTCAAGAGAACCTGGGAAGAGCAGCACAGCGTTATGCGCGAGGGTTCGACCGCAAGGCACGGCCGCGCAGCTTCAAGATTGGAGAACGGGTGTTGCTACTTCTACCTGTCAAACACAACAAGCTACAACTGCAGTGGCAAGGACCTTTTGAGGTGACAGCGAGGGTGGGCCAGAACGACTACAGGATCATGATGCACGGGAAAGCACGCCTGTACCACGCCAACCTGCTGCGCGCCTACATAGAGAGGACAGCCTACGGGGAGAAGAACAAAGACCAGAAGAACAAAGACAAGAAGACAGAGAAGGTTGCAGTCATCAGGGGTGAAACGAGGGGTTGCTCGTTCTTACGGACGACCTTTCTGTCTGGAGACGGACCATCAACCTCTGCAATATCTTCAGGTTGCAAGGTTGGCAAACGCCAGACTTATGCGCTGGGCGTTGATTCTCCAACCGTACCAATTCACGGTACGCGTCATTCCGGGCGCCAACAATGTTGGAGCTGACTTTCTCTCTCGGGCTGTAGAGGAGAACATGACTGTGAGCGAAACCGAGGTTTCGTCTTGAAGAGGGGAGGTGTGTCACGATCGGGTGACAGAGACCAAGAAAGCGTCACTCAGTGGAGTGCCTGTTCTGGGTCAATGTATGATAGAAAGCGCCTGTGCGTGATATTGGACACAGCAGAGTTTTTGCTGACAGTGCTCCCGAGCACGGATGTTTTGAAACGCACGAGCTTCACAGTGCAGGTTTCTGCTGTCATAGGGCTGACGGTTTTTTTTCGCTGACAGCGCGCACGGGATTTTCAGGGATTGAGTTTCTCGTGTCTTTTTCCTGCTTGGGGAGGCAAAACTGTGTATAGCTGGACTGGTTTGGTGACAAGGTCAGTCACGTGTATTTGGCTAGGTGGTCTGTCAGAGACTCAAGGACGACACACTTGACACCCAGCGGCAGAAGGGGAAGGACCTAACACACAGTTACTAGAGTATGATGGTTTTTCACCGAGTATCATATTCGGCACTCTAGGGGAACTTCCACAAGTTATTCCTTTCCTCTGCCACGTATTTTGCTGAGGACAAGTCGTCACATTTCCTTCGTCGGCGATGGCTTTCGCATAAGGATTCGACAAGGGGTTCTGGACGTTTTGGGTCACTGTTGACGAACAGAGACTGTTCCAGGGAGGAGGCGGACTTTGCTTCCATTGAGAGTTACAATCATAGGCTTTTGAGGTAATAAATCATTATTTAACGCTGTTGATGAGTCTGTGTTGTGGAATGAAATACTCTCTGTTGTTCTTTCCAGGTTAGCGCATAATTTACTCTCTGTGACGCTAAAATACTAATCTGTGTATGGTTTTTGCAGATAGGGAGAGAAGGACGGAAAATGGCTGTTTTGTTGTTGTAAAAAGTCAGTTTTGTGCAGGCCCACGTGCTCGATGAGATATTTAAAGATGACATGTTTTAAGGTGGTGGGTGAGGGGTAGCTGACATGTTTAGTGCACCGATGCTTTCTGTTTGCAGCCTTCCTTCGTTCGTTCGTTTCGTTCGTTCGTTACGTTCCCGTAACATCGGCACGGCTGACTCTGGCGGGAACTGTTGAGGCTACGCTAACCAGGAGACCGGCTAACCAGGAGACCGGCTAACCAGCGGACCGGCTAACCAGCGAACCGGCTAACCAGCGGACCGGCTAACCAGCGAACCGACTAACCAGCATACCGGCTAAGCAGCAGCAGCAGAGATAAAGCTAAGTGCACCATGTCGTACGCACCCCGTTGACCACCGTTGTCTTTTCGTATCTATGATTTCATTGGAGTAGTGACAACGTGGGGTGTGTGACACCTGCACGAACTAGAGCTTTTCGAACAGAACATTCTCATTTCGACTGTATTTACACGGGTTCAGCGTGTTACTATAATTTTCTACATAGTACTGGCATTTTGTCAGTGAACACTGGTTTTTTACGTGTTGAGAACGTAAAAGGAACATATTTTGAGTGAAGGCTCGAGGGAGGTGGAGAGTTTATACATAAACAGGCGTCTGAAACTTATACTTTTGTTGACTCTATTTAATTGTATGCCTGCGAGAGTGGATCGTGGTGTGGTTAGTTAATTAGTAGTAATTAACCGGTTCATAATCACCTTGAGTGATATATTGAAACGTGACACAGTGATTATTAAAAATAATGGTCGAAGTTGGCGGATCATGAAAAATGCGAGCTTCAGCGAGCTTTTTCATGACCGCGAACTGAGACCATTATTTTTAATAATCACTGAGACGAGGTGTGTAACCTCTTTATTCCTCCTTTCTTCAGTTATTCAAAGAAAACAGGAGTTTTTGTGCGAAAGTTTGATCGAATCCGAATCACTCAACCAGTCAACCTGCGCAGGCGATCGATTAATGCGCGGTTGTATAGTTCCGTGCAAATCATTCCATTCTGTTAACACTTCTTGTCAGTTTCCCTGTTTTAGACTAAAATCAAGTACACAGATATGCTGTTATTCTGCTGTGGCGGTAAAGGCAGATATTGTGTGTTCTGTTTATGTTTTAGTATCGTTTCGGATAATGTTCTTTCGTCAAATGGGACTAGCAGACGAACTTTTGCACCCGTGTTCCAACGTTAATTACTGTATGAAGTTCAGTTTTCTGGGGAAAATAGTGTATGAAACCGCTTTATGTTGTTTAAATTGATGAGATGTGTGCATTTGGTTGCGTTTGATCTGTTTATAAAATGAAATATTGTTGAAAACTGACCGTCGGATTGCAGTCAGTGTTGTCGAAGAAACTGCGTTAAAAGAAGGGGAACTACTCTTGTCGGCAAGAGTATGAGTTACTTGCCTTGGGAATCTGCTTGTGATGAACGGTGTGTGCACGGCAGATCTAGATTCAGAAAACAACCTAACTCATGGATTTTATATGGAGATTCATGTGTTCAGGCCTGTAGTTGTTAATTTAAATGCGGTATGTTTGTATTGTTTGCTCCAGAGATGTATATTTCGTACGTATAGAGCGTTCGGAACTTTTCAGTCGCAAAAGTAGTACCAAAACAGAACAGCTTCTCAACCCATTGCACTATCGAGGATTCAGGCTGTTGCTGGCTCGTTATTTGTTTGGTTGCTGGGTCATTATCGAAAAATAACTAGCTCTACAAGTTTACAGAGGTAAAGAAGCAGAGGGGGGAATAATTTTCGATAATGACCCAGCTTCATGATCCGCCAACTTCGACCATTATTTTTAATAATCACTGAGACTCGGCATGTAACCTCTACGTATTTCTCTCTCTCTCGACTGTACACAGAGATAAGAACAGCCTCGCTTTCACCTAGATCCTGCCTAAAAACAATGTTCAGACCTCATGTTCAGACTCGGCGTAATGATTCCGAAAGGACTACTTTTTAGCGGTCAAGTTCAGTCGTCCGCATACTCGAAAGTGAAACAAGTCGCGTAAGGCGAAAATACAATATTTAGTCAAGTAGCTGTCGAACTCACAGAATGAAACTGAACGCAATGCCATTTTACTCGTAGCATCGTCAGGCCACCGCTCATGGCAAAGGCAGTGAAATTGACAAGAAGAGCGGGGTAGTAGTTGCGCTAAGAAGGATAGCACGCTTTTCTGTACCTCTCTTTGTTTTAACTTTCTGAGCGTGTTTTTAATCCAAACATATCATATCTATATGTTTTTGGAATTAGGAACCGACAAGGAATAAGATGAAAGTGTTTTTAAATTGATTTGGAACATTTAATTTTGATAATAATTTTTATATATTTAATTTTCAGAGCTTGTTTTTAATCCGAATATAACATATTTATATGTTTTTGGAATCAGCAAATGATGGAGAATAAGATAAACGTAAATTTGGATCGTTTTATAAATTTTTTTTTTTTTTTACAATTTTCCGATTTTTAATGACCAAAGTCATTAATTAATTTTTAAGCCACCAAGCTGAAATGCAATACCGAACTCCGGGCTTCGTCGAAGATTACTTGACCAAAATTTCAACCAATTTGGTTGAAAAATGAGGGCGTGACAGTGCCGCCTCAACTTTCACGAAAAGCCGGATATGACGTCATCAAAGACATTTATCAAAAAAATGAAAAAAATGTATTGGGATTTCATACCCAGAAACTCTCATGTCAAATTTCATAAAGATGATCGCTCTACACACACACACACACACACACACACACGCACGCACATACACCACGACCCTCGTTTCGATTCCCCCTCGATGTTAAAATATTTAGTCAAAACTTGACTAAATATAAACAAGTCGCGTAAGGCGAAAATACAATATTTAGTCAAGTAGCTGCCCTTTTTCAGCAAGACCGAATACTCGTAGCATCGTCAGTCCACCGCTCATGGCAAAGGCAGTGAAATTGACAAGAAGAGCGGGGTAGTAGTTGCGCTAAGAAGGATAGCACGCTTTTCTGTACCTCTCTTTGTTTTAACTTTCTGAGCGTGTTTTTAATCCAAACATATCATATCTATATGTTTTTGGAATCAGGAACCGACAAGGAATAAGATGAAAGTGTTTTTAAATTGATTTCGAAAAAAAAATTTTGATAATAATTTTTATATATTTAATTTTCAGAGCTTGGTTTTAATCCGAATATAACATATTTATATGTTTTTGGAATCAGCAAATGATGGAGAATAAGATAAACGTAAATTTGGATCGTTTTATAAATTTTTATTTTTTTTTACAATTTTCCGATTTTTAATGACCAAAGTCATAAATTAATTTTTAAGCCACCAAGTTGAAATGCAATACCGAACCCCGGGCTTCGTCGAAGATTACTTGACCAAAATTTCAACCAATTTGGTTGAAAAATGAGGGCGTGACAGTGCCGCCTCAACTTTCACGAAAAGCCGGATATGACGTCATCAAAGACATTTATCAAAAAAATGAAAAAAACGTTCGGGGATTTCATACCCAGGAACTCTCATGTCAAATTTCATAAAGATCGGTCCAGTAGTTTAGTCTGAATCGCTCTACACACACACACAGACACACACACAGACACACACACAGACACACGCACATACACCATACCCTCGTTTCGATTCCCCCTCGATGTTAAAATATTTAGTCAAAACTTGACTAAATATAAAAAGATGAAACGTTTTGCTACAGTATCGGAGGATGAACTGTCGAAGAAGAAAAAGAATCTCGTGCCAACCACTACGCAGAAGACCATCCGAGTTGTCCAGAAGAAGTTCTGAAACACGTCACATTCCAAATCAAAAGACGACATTCTATTCTCTTACGTCACTATTCTTGGTTTACGGTACCATTTTTTTTCGTGAACGTTCATGTATTTTTACATTTAATTATTATGTTGGTTTTTGCAACTTTAGTCTGTCAAAAAGCAAGTTTTTATGAAGATATGTAGTTTTTCTCGAGAGAGGGTTATGCGTTATTTTTAGTCAAGCGAATTAACTGCACGTTCAACCACACACACACACACACACACACACACACACACACACACACACACACATACACACACACACACACACACACACACACACACACACATATTTATGACATATTACACATATACATTATACGTTATTTGCGTGTTTGACCAAAATATGACATTTTACACAGATCGAGACAGTCATTGTTCTCCGAGACCGCGCTAGCGGTCGAGGTGAACAATGACTGTCGAGATCTGTGTAAAATGTCATATTTTGGTCAAACACGCAAATAACATTTATGTATCGATCGAATTCCTTTCAGGTACTATGACTTTGTTGTTGTTTTGACGATTGAACGAGCACACAAACACATGCATGCAATCCACATGCAATCAAACACACTAGCTTCATATTTGGGCGTTTCAGGTTGACCGAAACTTCAAAGGAACTACAAAACACACGTCATGTACTCACTTTGTTGTTGTTTTGACATTGAACAGCACACACACATGCAATCAAACACATGACGTGTTTTTTTATAGTTCCTTTGAAGTTTCGGTCAACCTGAAAAGCCAAATTATAAAGTTTTGTCGGCCTCTGACGTCACATGACTCAAAGAAGGGAAATCCAATCTCCAATCGATACATAGTCCGTTATTTGGGCGCACGTGGTGGACGGTATTTGGAAAACCCCACTAGTTGGACTGAGTTACAATGCAGCTGTTGAAAAATGCGTTCATTGAGTATGTCGTATTGCATGGTATTTACTAATAGAGTGTATGTACTATCTACTTCAACCAATCAATTCATCTTAGAAAGTCGTAACTTCTTGCTGCACTTATTTTACAAATGTCTAAAATTACAGTGAGAGTGCGAAAAACAGAAAACCACTTATACTAGAGACATCCAGATTTGCCTTCGTCAAAAGTTCGTGAGTTCCGATCTTCGCGAGTTTGTTGAAGTGGTGACGTCACATCCCGTCACGGTCACCACCTTCTAATTTTGGTCCAGATCTACGCGAAGTTCTTCGTGCGTTCGTCTGTTTTTCGAAACAGTGATGACGAGTTGTGTTATATATGACGAGTCTTTTTTATCGGAATATTCCAGACATCTGAATATGCTGGGTACACAAGCAACACTGAATTTTTTTTCGATTTTTAGATTCATTCCTGTAAAATCTCCCAACTCTAAAACAAATAGGTCTAGTGGAAACATATGGAACGCGAAAAGGGTCAAATGATCGATCAGAATGATCGATCAATATGATCGATCATTTTTGCGTTTGACCCTTTCCGCCACGCGCGCGGAAAGGGTCAAACGATCGATCAAAACGATCGATCAAAACGATCGATCATTTTCGCGTTTGACCCTTTCCGCCACGCGCGCGGAAAGGGTCAAACGATCGATCAAAATGATCGATCAAAACGATCGATCATTTTCGCGTTTGACCCTTTCCGCCACGCGCGCGGAAAGGGTCAAACGATCGATCAAAATGATCGATCAAAATGATCGATCCTTTTGCGCTGTTTCCGGAAAATCATGGAACGGATTAGCACAAGGAACGCAACTAGAAATTAAAATGAGTAGATTGCGTGTTCTGATGCGGCGTGAAGGAGCATGAAATATCAAGAGAAATAAACAAAAAATCTGCTTGTTTTAGCGAGTACATTTAGGGGTGTGTAGTTAAAATTATTGTGTGAAAAGTGTTTGGCGCGAAGCGTTCGTCTGCAACAGATCTAGATGTGCCACTTTCAGCACGTATACAGGAACGTGTACGAGTAACGTCATCAAATCTAGTTTTTACGTCAGGTGACGTCATAGGGAAATCTCCGTCATTGCGCAGGCGCGGTGAACTCTTCACCTTCGAAAGTGGTAAACAAACCAGCATGGGAGCATGGTGACAGTGCGAAAGTGGTTGATCGATGCAATATTATTTTGGCAAGCAAACAAGACAAACATAAGCGGAACGCAAACGTTTCTCTCAGTTCTTCCGCACATTACGACAGCTAAAACTGCCCGGTCGGGGAGATGTACGCAGCATAAATTATAGGCTGAGTCAGTGTCTTCGAAGATTTGAGTGATGGCTCAGTCGGTATGTCCTGGGAAAAGGTCCGTGTCCCTCCTAATGATTGTGCATTTAAAGCAAAGCTGGAACTTTGCAACAGACAATGATGTATGGATATATTTAAGTTTGTGTTTCAATTTATGGGAGCGGGACTGACATTTTTTAACTGAAAAAGTCGTGTTTTGTGGAGTTTAGAGTTGTCAGTAGAGACCGAGTCAATCGTTGAAAAGAAATAATTGCATGGTTCACCGATGGAGAGTTAAACGACCATAAAACCGCACCACATGTATGTCATGAAGCTTTCTAAGTTATGCACTATACAACAAAAGAAAATTAAATGAGGGAATCAAGACATAATAGATCAACTCTCTCTCTCTTTCTCTCTCTCAGTCTCTATCTCACACACACACACACACACACACACACACACACACACACACACACACGCATACACACACGCATACACACACACACACACACACACACACACACTCTCTCTCTCTCTCTAAACCGCTATTAGAGGGAGGGATCGAGAGAGTTGAGAACAAGAGTGCCAGACAAAGGAAGGAATTTAATTTGGAGCGATCATTATGATTAAACAAATCAAGAAACAAGCAAGTTAGCAAGCAAATCCTTAAAAATGTGTGATGTCATAATAGGTACAAAAGGAGCCAACAACGTTTTGGCCTGGTGTTCTGCTTACAAAATAAACTAGTAAAAGAATTGTGAGATGTAAAGAGAAAAGATTAAATGGAAACACTACCGAATTACAAGACATCCTCAGTGACTTGAATCATGCACTTATGATTTTCTGCTTTTTTTCCAGATCGGGTAGAATACTTTATGTCAGTGACATATTTAAATGATTGCAATTGTGTGCTGGTCTTTAACATGAATAATTAGATACAATGAATACATTATTCAATGAGTAGGAAGTGACAATATTTTAATGTGTATGATCTTGTTTGATGAATGCCTCAAACACTCTGAGAAGTTCTTCTAAGCAAGCAAAGAAACAGAGAAGTTGGATACTGAGGTGACTATATTTTGTAACTTAGACACTCTGTCTATAAGGAAGCTAGCTGTTGCTTGAACATCATTTGAACATTAATCTGCGCCAGTTTAAATGCATTGCTTCGGTAGAGCTGATCATCAAAATGCATCTCATGTGTGAAATTTTAGCTTTGATGTTGCACTGACTTCAGAAGACTGGCCTGTTTCGTGAGTAAAAACTACAAACATTTCAAGCTGACAAGAACAGAACGATGTTAAAATATAAGATATGATAAGGGAAATGTGAAGGCTAAATTAAACAAGGAATGAAATTGTAACCCACTCTGTACAAGTAGCGCGTTTTGCTGCATTGATCATGTTTTATTCTTTTGTGTTCTTTCGAGTTTCCGACAACATTTGTTGTGTCATTGTGTATGAACGTTTCAATGATAATGATGAACAATGATTGCATACTTAGTGTAAACGATTTCGCTCACCGACTCAGATGTGGCATGCAGGCTTCACGTGGAATAAGACCATCCCTCCACTTTAACATATATATACCAGCTGTCAAAAAACCCGTGTGTGAAGTGTTGGAATGTTTGATCAATTAATTTGTTTAACACCGGCACGGTTGGCCTAGTGGTAAGGCGTCCGCCCCGTGATCGGGAGGTCGTGGGTTCGAACCCCGGCCGGGTCATACCTAAGACTTTAAAATTGGCAATCTAGTGGCTGCTCCGCCTGGCGTCTGGCATTATGGGGTTAGTGCTAGGACTGGTTGGTCCGGTGTCAGAATAATGTGACTGGGTGAGATATGAAGCCTGTGGTGCGACTTGTGTCTTGTGTGTGGCGCACGTTATATGTCAAAGCAGCACCGCCCTGATATGGCCCTTCGTGGTCGGCTGGGCGTTAAGCAAACAAAAAAAACAAAAAAATTGTTTAACTTCTACTGGCATCAATCCGCAAAATGTATTCATTTAAACATTCCAACTTTGCACACGACCCAGTCAGAATGTAAATGTTTGGTATGTATCAAAGTGTATAGATGGCCTAACCTCATGTAAGAGCCCTTGCAGTTATAAAATAGTAAGCCAAACTTGGCGTTTGCAAGAAGAACAGTGCCTTGAAACTGGCATCAGCAACAACAACAACAATTTAATTATCCACAATCACAGTGACTCGGTTTTTCACCCCATACAAACCACCAGCCATCCTCTCACTAAAAACCAAAACAAACTCCCCAAAACACACACACACACACACACACACACACACACACACACACACACACACACACATTAAAACACATAGAGAATCATGAGATTTGTTTGTTTGTTTATTCATCCTGTAGAATGTTTCTTTAGCCACTGAGCCAACTATAATACTCGTCATAAAAAGTAGGCAGATGCGTTTGAAGGCAAATCTTTATGATGAGGCCGTTTATTAAAAAACAAACAAATACAGGTTGACCCAAAAACAATGCAACCCATAAAAAGGTTAAAAACTTCTACATTTGTGGACATAAACTTCAGCCTATGCATGACCCTTCTACAAAGTGACAATTTTGAAGATCAAATAGGTTGACTTTTGTGCAATTTTGAATTAAGTTTCCAATTTCGGGGATCCACTCAACGGTACGAGTTTTAAAATTGAGCGGTAGCCAAACTTGCCCGATCTAAGCGCCCAAGATTGTAACATTCGGGGCAATTCGAATCACGAAAGTATACCTTAATCAACATTCAGACCTGGGAATCCCTGTTTTGCACTTGGAGTATTCTCAAACAAACTTGTATTTTTTTAAATGAGCGTACTCCACATTTAAACATGCTTCACACGCGTCTGTCGCACTGTTAATTAAGGTCAGGGGCTCACATCCATGAGAGATGGCATAGGACAAATGTCCTGGACAATGTAAAAGCGATAGGACATTTGTCCCGGAAAAAAATTAATAGGACCTTTTTTGTCTCGCAACAAAACGGACACTAACAGCATGGTTTTGTCTGCTTGGAGAGACACATCGTAGCAAATCAAACTACTGTAAATTGGAAAGTAGTGACAGTTTCCAGATCAAATGAAAGCATAATCGGACAATAACCCCTTTGTGACAAAAACAATAGGACATATGTCCTCTTGCATGAAAAATGTATAGGACATTTGGAAAAAATATCCGTGTATGTCCGATGTCCGACGTGGATGTGAGCCCCTGAAGGTTACTATTTTGTAATCATGAATCAAAGACAAAGTACTGGATCTGCTTCGGGTTGCGCCTGTGAAGAAAAGTAGTCGAGGAATATTAATCGTCGTATTTGTTTTTCCACTGGATAGTATTCTAGACACCCCACGCGGGTTAGGGGGAGTCCCATATTGGTTGGACGACTGTTTCTCCTTTTACCCTTAAGTGTTTCTTGTATAGAATATAGTCAATTTTTGTAAACATTTTAGTCAAGCAGTATATATGTAAGAAATGTTAAGTCCTTTGTACTGGAAATTTGCATTCTCCCAGTAAGGTAATACATGTATTGTACTACGTTGCAAGCCCCTGGAGCAAATTTTTCATTAGTGCTTTTGTGAACAAGAAACAATTGACAAGTGGCTCTATCCCATCTCCCCCTTCCCTCCGTCGCGATATAACCTTCGTGGTTGAAAACGACGTTAAACACCAAATAAAGAAAAGTATTCAAGACAATCATGCGTACAAAATACGGCGAAATCGTATGGGTTCCCAGGTCTGACTTGAATACAGCAATTATACAAGATCAGGACATTTCCTGTGGATGAAGGCATGCATTTCATTGATGAAAATTGCGCGACATTGCACTTTACAACAAAGGGGTTAATGTTCCAGTCATTTGAGTTTAGCAAATATTTTCATAGTTGTTGTGCATTTTTCTTCTGCGTTCGTGGGCTGAAACTCCCATGTACACTCGTGTTTTTGCATGAGTGGAATTTTACGTGTATGGCCGTTTTTTACCCCGCCATTTAGGCAGCCATTCGCCGTTTTCGGAGGAAGTTGTTGTGCATGAAGTTCAGTTCTTCCACGACCATTCTACAAAGTTCCGAGTCTGTAGGTAGAATGGTCCGACATTTACAATTTCTCAAAAATGTGTTCCAAATTACACATCCTAAATTGTCAATGGAACGAAAGTTTTCCTGTATAGTGATTGCTCTGAACCTAGCTAACTGCTTTCTTCAGGTCACCGATGATCTAGGGGGTGTATACTCAGACATTCAGATAATATATAAGCTAAAAGTCTGGAGGGTTTAAATTAAGTAAGTATTGATACCGCTCATGGTCAAACTTCGTTTTAGTGAGTCGACCGCCGAATTTGGAATTTATTTTTGAAATAGAGCACAAAAGTCAGACCATTTGACCAGTTACATTTGATCTACAAAATGTCCACTTTGTGGAAGGGTCATGCACTGGCTGCGGTTTATGTACCTTAAAAATAAAGTGATTCAGTCAACATATGTAGAAGTTATTAGCATTGTTTTAGGGTTACATTTTTTGGGTTTATCCTGTATATGACTGAAAAAGCCATTCATTCCCCAAACCTATTCAGAAAACAGATTGGGTTTATATGACATAGTGTCTATACAGTGGAACCAACAACACAGACACCCCGCAAAATTAAATTCGCAAAATCAATGTTCCCGCGTTAAAATTGACAAAAAATCAGAACTGCCTAAAACAAAACTGACATCTTCTGCACGGCAATAGAAAAACCAATCAAATCTGCATCCAAATCAGTCAGTTGTGTTCACATATCTGGTCTAACACTGACATTAAGGCATGTTGATTGGTGTTGGTGTCATTCCTCTGAGAAGCTGTAAAAGGTGGTTTTTGAGGATGTTTTAGTGGGTAATGAGACAAAAACCGGTACGTTTTCGTAACTTCTCAACGCATTGCCTTCAACGTTGCGGTGATTTGTGCTAACACATGTGGAAAAGTTCATACGGATTTTAAAGTCATTTGAGATATTAGGTCTGCTGTTAATTGACATGCCAGAAAGAGTTCTTAAATTGATGGTAGGTCTTTGCTGACTCATTGAAAAACAATTTGTTGTTATCTTCAAGAACAATAACAGATACGCCACACAATTAAATTTCATGTACATATTTTATCAGACATGGGCGGTATGAGGATTTCAACGCGAAAATTAATCTTTAAGAATTTGAATCATTCAGAGCGCTGAGCGCAAATGTCGGCCTACGCCTAGCAAAGCTCACGGCTGACACGCTTAACTGATCATGGCTCTTTCATTTTCCAAGAATGTGTGTGTGCGTACAAGTGCGCTGTGAACAGTCATAGTTGAAAATGTATGAAATTAAAGGTACATTGAAGCTTTCATTTGTCTTAATGCATGCTATTTTTTTTTTACAAATTCAGTTCATTGGACAGGGTACATTTTTATTTTTAAAATTCGTTCTGGCATGTCGCACACCAGCAGAACTAATATCTCACATGACTTGAGATTCCGTGTGTACTTAACGACATGTGTTAGCCCAAATCACTGACAAGTTTTAAGACAATGCGTTGAGGAGTTACTGAAATGTACCATATTTTGGTCTCATTTTTGTACTTAACAACATGTGTTAGCACAAATCACTGACAGTTTAAGACAATGCGTTGAGGAGTTCTGAAATGTACCATTCTTGGTCTCGATCTCATTACCCGCTAAAACGACTTTAAAAACTGCCTTCTGAGAGGATTGACAACTGCACCGCTCAGCATGCCATAGCGTTCATGTTAGACAAGATATATGTGAACAAAACTGACTGTTTTGGATGCAGATTTGATTGGTTCTGTCTAATGACATGCAAAACATGTTTCGGTTTAGTTGTTCTGATTTGTGTTGTTGATTTTAGCACGGGGAGCTTGATTTTGTGAATTTGATTCGGGGGAGGGGGGGAGGGGGGGGGGGGGTGTCTCAGTCTGTGTTGTAGGTTCCACTGCATAGACATTACGTCATGAAAACCCAATTTTGTTTCTGAATAAAGTAGGGAAAGTAATGGCCTTTTCAGTCATATACTTGGTTTTTCAATCAACAGCCTCATCAGTAAGATCTGCCCTCAAACGCATCTGCCTACTTTTTTATGACGGGTAGTGTAGAAACCTCTGGAAGCATTCTCAGCCGAATCAGATGGAAAAGCACAGAATTGTGATGGTACTCTGAATTTGATCATCGTCCCCAGCGAACCCAGGAACCAAGGTGCAAGCAGCCTTCCCCTAATGTAGCGGTCCTTCCTGAAAAATAAAGAAAACATATAACTGAGCAAGTTCAGTATTCACGGGGATGGGTTTTGGTTAGTTTTGGTTAGCGAGGGGAGGGTGTGTGTTGGGGGGGAGAAGGTGTGTACTGTTGAGCAGTGTGTGTGGGGGGGGGGGGGGGGGGGAGGAAGCACTTGCTCTTTTAGGATCAAAGCACTCGCCTGTCAGCCTTTTTTTTCTAATTAAAATACATTCAACCCACCACATTTTCCAGTGATGAAGATACTGGGGATGTGTGTTGATCCCATTGATTTTGGCCATTTCAGATCTGGCCAGAGTTGTAGTTGTACATGGGATAGGAACATAACTTCACCCAGACACATCAAATATTGACATCCTGACAGTCAGTGCTTTATGTGCATAGTTGAATTTTGTTTATGAACGAATTTCTCAACAGTCACTAAAAGAAGTAACATGTTTGTTAATCTGAGAATGGTTTCCACAACAAAATCTAACTCTGAGCAGGAAGAAGCCAGGGTGTTGAATGTAGAAGTATCCGAGTGAACAGATTCATTCTTATTCCATGTAAAAGCCTGGCAAGATCTAGGATGGTGTGCCAAGGGAAGAATAACTGTATGTGCCTTTAAAATAATTCCAGTAAATTAGTAATGATTTCATTTTATCTTGAATTTTTGTTTTACTTTCCTGTACTGCAATAGTTCATTCACACTGTGTAATTTACTTTAAGAATAGTGGCAAAGGATTTGAGAAGAGAAAGAGAACTAAAACCAAGCTTTATGTACCATTTTGTATAAATAGTACATATTGTACCATGCAAGGATACATACAGATGTAAGAATTTATTTTATACAAAGCCGTAATGTCTTTGTGTCAATAAACTTGCATCTCCTGCCACTACTCTCAGATTCAGGTGTAACAAGTGTTGACATAGCTGAATGTATCTACATGTATCTAGATTGTAAGTGCATCTAATGTGAAACACAGATAGACTCTTTACAACACAAAGTACAAAAGTCTGCCAAAAACATCTACACAGCTTCAAACTACCATCACCAGTGCCAATTTATATCATAAATCAATTTTACAATAACAATTTAATAGGCACAAGCAGGTATAGTACTTGGTAGTGGTACAGAAATGTGTAACTTACTCTTCAGGGTAGTCTGTAAAGCAGCATGCCCACTCGGTCTGAATCCTCTCCAGAATCCATATATCTGAAGGCAAGAGCTGTATGAACACTTCACCACACATCATCTCTGGTTTCTTAGGAGGCCTGAAAAAAACCACCATAAAATAGTGGTGTCACTTCGTTGTTCAGATCACCATAAAATAATTAATTAACAATAAATAATAACTGTATTATAATTAAACCACTCGCACATTGATTCTTTTATCCCCTCTTTCACAATCATAGTTTATACAGCAGCAAATTGTGTGTAAAAAAATGTCTGTTTGTCTGTCTGTCTGTAAAAAATTCCATTTCAAACGGCAGAAATTAATATGTAAAGCGCGGAGAGCACTTGTGGTTCGCGCTATATAAGCTCACCATAATAATAATAATAAAATAATTTACCTCTGACTCTGTTCATGCAGAGTAAATGTCAAGTATTTAAACAGAAAAATAAGTCATTGTTGAATAACCCTTCTAAAAATACACAATAGACACACTTTCAGTGGCAGTGATTCTGAAAGTGAAGTCAGTTTCTTTCTTCATTTGTATACACAAAAAATTGTTTTGGGCCAGTTAGTGTTACTCTTGGCTTTACACACTTACTATATATCAAATCATACATTACATGCATTCAGCTTAGAACACATACTTCTAATGTTGGGAGTGCGGTGTGAGCCATGACATTTACAGTTTAAAAATAAGGATCACAACAGTTTATTCAGAGATAGATTTGCCATTCACTGCATTATATTGTTAGTTGAACGAGATAGATCTACAGCAATGCTTCAATGCATTAGATTTGCTGTGTTTTAGTGTCTACTGTTCATTGCTCCACCGTGAGAAATTCAGTCAACAGTGCGCAGTTCAGAAGAAACCGATGCTGCTGTGCATAATCATTGATGCATTGACGATCGTTTATTGTCAATGTCACTGTCAGAAAAACAACAACTGCATGTATCTTTCATCGTCACCACTACACAATGGCTCGTAGGCCTATTTTCCTATGACACTGAACACGCTTTCGGAGACACTCAGACAGTACTGCCTGGCCCATAGATCTAGATCTACCCTTGCTCTCACTTTTTAAAAAAATTATTATTGCAATATAATCTGACACACACTCACACACCGAGGCGCGCAAACGAACACACACACCGTGGGACACGCAAACTACACGCACACAACGGATGAATCTTGCTCTTACCTGTTGGATGATCCAAACCGATTAAAATTAGCGACAGGAAGATGTACAAGCCAAATTTGTACAGTCGCTGATGTAGAAAGTGGAAATGTAGTCAATATTGTATTCATAGCAAATCTCCCGACTCAAGGTGGATCGTGTCCTAAATCAGCTGTGCCGGTCACTTCACGACTTGTATTTGAACCCCCTCCAAAGCGCAATCAATGTTTCAACTTCTTTGTCGACATCATTCTTTGGTTCATGCGTCGGACTGCTGAATATTTGATTTTTTTGGACAGCAAAATCAAAGACTGTCATGGCGGCCGCCATTTTTGTTTTTGCAATAGTTCGAAACTGTGAACTCCAGACTGTGTGCCGGTAAAATTCCGGTTACACTTTTTGTCGACACCGGATCCACTAAAATGATCGATCATTTTGATCGATCATTTTGATCGATCGTTTGACCCTTTCCGCGCGCGTGGCGGAAAGGGTCAAACGCAAAAATGATCGATCATTCTGATCGATCATTCTGATCGATCATTTGACCCTTTTCGCGTTCCATAGAAACAAGTGTCTTGTGCAAGAGAGATCAAGGGAGGATATGTTCTGGCAGGATATGTCGCCCGTCGACTCAAGTTCTGAGTTTTGTGTGGGTATCCGTGTTCATGCACTACGCCTCCAAAATGAACAGTTTACAGATGCACAGTCCACAGAAGCGTCGTAAAGATATTAAACTTTAACACTGCGCACATAAAACATATTTTTAACATTATGAAAAGGACTAAAAGTACTCACGAAGGTTGCTGATTGAGGTTCGTCAAACATGCCTTTTTCACCACGCAGATCCCGATCTTCGGCAAGCAGTGGTGAGCGCCAAAAACCAAGCGCATGCGCATTGAGGCACAAAGTTAAAAATAGAGAGGAAATCCCCACCACCGACGAATGTTCGTCTGACGAAGGTTGAATCTGGATGTCCCTATTTACCGTGCAGAATGCGTGCGTTCAGTCGCCATATTATTTTGGTGCGAAGTGTAATGGGATATCACTAAATCGTTTCGCGCAAAAAAAATTTTGTTGTGACCTCCTATTTCTGAGATATCGCGTGTCCGTTATTAGGCGCCCGTCCGGTAATTAGGGCCTTTCCCCGAGTGGGGTTTTCCAAATAGGGGAGACCGGGGCTAGTCCGCCCCCGGGGCACATCCGTCTTTGTCTGTTTATTCTTACGTTTGCCACCTTTTAGTCTTTCACACCATGTGGGAGTGGTGTCCCTACTTCCCGCCATATCCTGCAGAAGTTCAGAGGTTGCGCGCCCATATATCGTGAGTACAGATCACAAAAAGTGTTTTTCTTCATTTTTGTAACATGAATGCATAGCAGTTGACTTAGGTTTTGATGCGTTACCTCTGAGAACAAATACTTAGTCTTGGTGTCGAGTGAAAGTGCGTTAATTAAGGTCGAGTTCTGACGAAAGTTTTGCTTCTTCCTTCCCATGTTGTGCTCGCTATCTGGCACTAGAGTTGCCTGCCCGTGCGGGGGCAAGTCCGCCTATTTGTCATGGGGCATGTTCGCCATGAAGAATGTGCAGGTGTGGGAAACAGTCCAGTTTACATCTGCCATAACTGTGACTCTGATGGTGACTCCATCTATTCTCGATGGTAAAGATTGCAGATTCATGTCTAAAAAAGACTGACGCCGATTTGTGTTACATTCTTTCGACATTCTTTTGTATTTTGTCATTGGCATTTTTGAACCCGTAAATATTGAAGAGAATTAAAAAAGCTTTCCCACTGATCGGGTGTTTGTTTGACTGACTGTGTGTGCGTGCGTGCGTGTGTGTATAAAGCTTGCCCACTACTAGTCTTGTACCTACTATGGGATGAGAGCGGCGGACTTGCCCCACCCTGTAGGCGGACTTACCCCGACTTGGGGCAAGTTCGCCTACGTTAGGGTAGGTCTACTTAAAGCAGTATGTACAACGAATGTTCATGCGCACATAAAAACTGTCTGCACATTGATATCAGCTACACATTTGTCTTGATGTAAAATAAAAAATCAGTCTTCTAGTTCATCAAACTCGCCAGTTATGCTACCAAAAGCATAAAAGTAGGCGGACTAGCCCCGGTCTCCCCTACCGTCCACCACGTGCGCCCAAATAACGGACTATTTAATATGTGTAATATGTAATAAATATGTGTGTGTGTGTGTGTGTGTGTGTGTGTGTGTGTGTGTGTGTGTGTGTGTGTGTGTGTGAGTGTGTGTGTGTGTGTGTGTGTGTGTAGTTGAACGTGCGGTTAATTCGCTTGACTAAAAATAATATGTGTGTGTGTGTGTGTGTGTGTGTGTGTGTGTGTGTGTGTGTGTGTGTGTGTGTGTGTGTGTGTGTGTGTGTGTGTGTGTGTGTAGTTGAACGTGCGGTTACTTCGCTTGACTAAAAATAACGCATAACCCTCTCTCGAGAAAAAGATACATATCTTCATAAAAACTTGCTTTTTGACTGACAAAAGTTGCAAAAACTAACATAATAATTAAATGTAAAAATACATGAACGTTCATGAAAAAGAAAACGGTTGCAATTGTTAATTAAAACATGGTTTCTGCAACTTTTGTTACTCTATTAAGCAGCGAATTTCGTGTCCGGATTTTGGTGACCCCCTTTCCGGATTTAGGCAGTAGGTTTCCCAAAACCGGACAATTTGCCGAAAAATTCAAACCTTAATAACTTTTAAAGTATAACAGAGTTTTTCAATTCTTTTTCAACATGAAGATAAAGGTAGGTTAGATCTACAATAATCCGTTTTCAAAATTGCGCTATGTCATATACTTTGTGAGAAAAATGGGTTTAGCCTTAAGTGTCCGTTAATTGGGGCCTTTCCAATTCCCCTTTCAACTGAACCATGTCCTGAAGATATAAACTCATGATTTGAAGGCATTTTTCGTGGTTTTGAACATATATCTTTTGTTATATTATATTGCCAAAAAGTGTTTACAGAATACGGCGCTACCCAAGCAGCTAGGTCACGCAGGGTCGTGTTTGCCCAAGCAGAGGAATTTTCTGCATATCGCTGGCTTCTTTGAATCCAACCGCTGCCGACAAGTTCGTGTGACTCGCAGTCATTTGTTGCATTTTAGATTCGAGGTACACAATAATGTGCTATTACAAATACAGCAAGTCGCATTGAAACGTCAAACTGACGACCCAAATGTGAAAAAAGGAACATTGGTCACACGGGTCCACGATGGCTCAGGGGTTGAATAAATCACGAAAACTGGTGTGTGGTTTACGCATGCTAAATAGCCATTCAAACGAACTGTGTCATTTAATGCTGTTAAATGCTATTGCAAGGTTACAACAGCTTATTTTGTGACATTAAGATTCCAATGTTCTGATATCGTAACACACAAGTCAACTGCAAAAACAAATTCAGGATTAAAATAAATCTAAGTATTCACAAAAATCAGCCACGCTTTAATATTAATATCAATGTCGATGGCAATATGTATGTACGTACACGTAGTGTACCATAGCTAACGGAGAATTCGGACGTGGGCACTGGAAGAGAGAATGATGCCGTACATTCGCGCGAATATATCAAGGGAAGCAATTTAGAAATCAGGTGAAAAATGTCTGCCTCGTTTTACATCGCTTTTCTCCCTTATTCTGCAAACATTGTTTTACTCCCGGTTTTTTTTCGTGTGGGTTTGTGTGTGACAAAATGCGGTTGCTAGGCTTGGGATAGAAAAAAAATGATTGGGAGGCATTTTAAAAGCCATCCACCGATACCCCTTCCACCCCCCCCCCCAAAAAAAAGAGAAAATTAAGAAAGAAAGAAAAAGAAAACCCCAAAATGCAAGAAACCCACAGATATAGCATCAACAAATAAAAAGGTATATAGAAATAAGAATGAGATCACAACACTGATAAAGATATAGCAATAACACAAGAAGCAACACAACAGAATAAAGGTATCAAGCAAAGTCAAAAATGAGTTGTAGCTTCAATGTGTTTTTACGCAGGAGAAGTGAAAACTTCCAAATAAATGATTAAAGAATCGCCATTCGAAGTTGACCCAGCTCCCTGACTATAGAATAGCATTAATAGGAACATTATTGGCAGCAACAATAACAACACCACCACCACCACCACCGCCACCACCAACAACAACAACAACACCAACAACAACAACAACAGTGATATCAACAAAACCAGACGCTACTACAACCACCCCAACATCAACAACAATTACAACAACATCAACGACAACAACAACAACGATTATAGCCAATCAGCAACACTTTTTAAAAACAAAACAAATTAAACAAACAAACAAACAAACAACAACAGCAACAACAACAACAACAACAACAAAGGGGAAAAGAGAATGGAAATCAAAATGAACAACGACAATGAAAACAAAAACCGCACCTCTAATGCCACCGTCACCACCATTAACAATAACAAATGATATCAGCAACAACAACAAAAACACCACCAAAAGCTACAACAAAAGCACCACTAACAACAACAACAACAACAACAACAAGAACAACAACAACAACAACACCAAGAACAACAACGCCCACACACTAAAGCTCCACCCACGGACACCCAGACTCCGCCCACCCACCTGTCCATCCCATCGTGCCTACAGCCGTCTGTTTGCAGTGGATGACGGGAACCACTGCACGGTTTGCACACAACAGCAAGCAGCGATGCTTTTAGATGAATTGATAACTGTATCTGCACAAGGGCCCTGCGCTTCCAAAAGCTCCCCTGAGTGCCCGAGGATAAAGAGGATTTCAATTTTCTTAATCAAGCCCTGAAAGGAAGTGTACACGTATCAGAACAGAGAGATGAGGGAGGGGGGGGGCGGAGACGGAGGGAGAGAGACAGACAGACAGAAAGACAGACAGACAAGACAGACAGACAGGACTGAACTGAACTGAACTGAACTGAACTTTATTAGATAGATAGATAGATAGATAGATAGATAGATAGATAATTTATTGCCAAGTGTACAATACATGAATGAACATAAAAAATACACGAGGAAAGCAGCTTGCTGTGTGATAAAAACAAAAATAAATAGCATTCATACATCACTGGCGCATAGCATCATACATACATGGGTAAGACAATTTGGTATCACAGTAACTAATACATACACTATACAGACATGGTGAGAACTATGAAACTCTAAGAGCTGTCGGAACCACAATAAAAGTACGCAGAATAAGATAGGATCCCCCCCCCCCCCCCCCACTATCAACTACTGTAAGAACTGAACATGTTCCATACTGATAAAA
The DNA here is from genome assembly GCF_037325665.1 of Littorina saxatilis. Lineage (NCBI taxonomy): Eukaryota > Metazoa > Mollusca > Gastropoda > Littorinimorpha > Littorinidae > Littorina > Littorina saxatilis. The sequence goes on from NC_090259.1 coordinate 10,507,196, forward strand.
AGTACCTCTAAAACAGCACATAAAAATAAACTCTTCCAACACATCACAGTGGTTAAAGAACGACTAAAACTACTAAAACAAACTAGATGTGTATTCCGGTAATATAACCAGCTGCTAAAACATAGTCTGGCTTCGTCGCGTCACAGTGGTGTCACCATACTAAAACCCACTCTATATATCACTCTATATTCAACAATGATTAAGATTTAAGGCTTGGGCTTTTTGTTTGTTTGTCAATCTGTCCCTAAAAAACAAACAGACGAGTCAGAGACAGAGACAGACAGACAAATTACCACCAAAAAAATCTTCTGAACTGAACTAAACAATATTTAACCAGGTTTAAGAGTTCAGGCATGGGTTTTTGTTTGTAATCTGTCCTTGAAAAACAGACATACATACATACGCAGGGGATGGGCTTGGAGGGGTAAAAGGTTCCAAGCCAGATGCTTGTTTAAAGTACACATCATTCATTCATTTTCTGATACTTTACGTTGAAAGTCGCAGTTAAGTGGTCTAACCCCTTGTAAGAATGTCTTTTGACTTTTCTGTTCGTAGCCTACTCGCACTTTTGTTGACTATCATTAGCATTAGACGTTGGCTAACACAGGACTTATTTGATTCGGTTTGTACAGCTGTATACCTTCACATGGAAATGTTATACGGAATCAAAAGGTCTTTTCCCGCGAAAGAAGCGCCTCAAATCGACCCGAGAGTTAAGGTTCAGATCTGGTTATTATAGAATAATGACATCAGGCAGAAATTTATTTATCTATTTATTAAGGAGATTTCTATAGCGCATAACTAAAAGCACTATGCGCTTTATATTCCTTTTAACTGCATAAAATACCTGTTTCGAATCCTTTTTTTGTGCCGACAGAGTATGACTGTGAACAATCAGGACCCTGACCCCCATTCACATTTATTCTGTTGTCAATATTTACTTAGCATTTTCAAGAAAATCTTTGCATGTACGTTTTAATTGCGGTACGGTGAATGTTCCTTGTTTGTTCTTCTTTAACTCTGATTTAACAGAAAACGTTTTCTGACGGGTACTGCGTGCATACGTAACAAACTTTGGTTCAAGTTAGGAATGGGGACAGATGCAGTTGGAAAGTCATATGATATATTTCCGCAGAGATATATGTCTTAGCATTCAATCAATCAATCAATCAATGAGTCTTATATCGCGCATATTCCGTGGGTACAGTTCTAGGCGCTCTGCAGTGATACCGTGTGAGATGAAATTTTATACGGCCAGTAGATTGCAGCCATTTCGGCGCATATTTACCTTTCACGGCCTATTATTCCAAGTCACACGGGTATAGGTAGACAATTATTAACTGTGCCTAAGCAATTTTGCCAGGAAAGACCCTTTTGTCAATCGTGGGATCTTTAACGTGCACACCCAATGTAGTGTACACGGGGGGAGGTTCGGACAGCTAAGAGATATATGTCTTAGCATTCAGAGATATATGTCTTAGCATTCAGAGATATATGTCTTAGCATTCAGAGATATATGTCTTAGCATTCAGAGATAATTATATGTCTTAAAATTCAGAGATATATGTCCGCATTCAGAGATATATGTCTTAGCATTCAGAGATATATGTCTTAGCATTCAGAGATATATATGTCTTAGCATTCAGAGATATATATGTCTTAAAATTCAGAGATATATGTCCGCATTCAGAGATATATGTCTTAGCATTCAGAGATATATGTCTTAGCATTCAGAGATATATATGTCTTAGCATTCGTGCTTTGGTCAATTGGGGATTACTGAATGTCGATTACTTAATTGCATTTTCAGTGTATGTAGTCTGCCTCAGTGCGTACCAGGTTACAGCAATGACGTAGATCTTCATCCCAAAAGCTCACACCCTTTGTGTCATGTTGGGAATGAAGGAGATAACGTAATCTCTCGTGCATCCATTGACATTCTGCTTTCTTCTTCTTCTCAGCCATCAGCTTAACAGCGAAACAACTACCCTTTTACGCGGTGATTTGACCCGACCGATCAACAACCATTTCCGGAGACGAGGGCATTCTTCCAGCCCAACTCTCGACTTCCTTTCCGTCCTCAACAAAGGAACAGCCGAGTGGAGAGCTCGAGCCTTGTCGGCAATTTCCGACCGTTTCCGTCAGGACTTCCGGAGATTACTCGGCGCACGTCGGAACCGATCGGATTGCTAATACGTTGTGGCTTTTTGATTAGGAGAGGTGTGCAGGATTGTGGTGTTTTCTGCAGAATCCTGCTTTGAGGAAAGCGTAGGTGTTTATATACATATAGCATTTATCATGTCCGAGCTGAGGAATGTGCGTAGATTGTTCCAATTAACTGCCTTTCGGCAACAAATCTGAATCTGATTATTGTCCCAAACTCCGAGAAAACAAACATTTATAAACCATCCAACAATCAACCCACCGTCACACAAACAAACAAACTGATTAACTTACAAACAAACAAACAAACAAACTAATTAACTTACAAACAAACAAACAAACAAATAAATCAACGTGAACGAGCCAACTACAAAGACAGCTTAACCTTTCCAAATTACACACAACGCTAGCTTTTCGGTCAAATAATGTAGATATTTTCTTTAGTTGCATTGGTGCATGGTCTCTACCAATGTACCCAAAATAAGCAAACGAATTTTTTCGGAAAACATTCATGATAATTATTATAGCTTCTGCAGTGATGTTCCCAGACTCGAACTACAATAGGTCCGTCGAAGGAAATATGCATAGGCCCAAATGTCCTGCCTACGAAAACATTGTTTAGAGCACCTCTTGCGTGTCCAAACTATCGGACATTCGACCCCCCAGGGGTCAGACCAATGGGTCAGATCAAAAACGTATGCGTGGAGGTGAATCCCGAAGCCTATTCCCGGTTGACCGTATCTCGTTTCTTCGTATCTCGTTTCCCCGTTTCCTATTTCCCCGTATTCGTTCAGTGGAACGGACTAGAAGTGCCGTTTGACCGTATACGCTCACGTTTGTTTGTTGTTCTGGTATAATCCTTCAAGAAACGATGTCCACCAGTCATAAGAGCGAGTCCGCCTCTTTTTGTTTTTATCTTCTCCAAACCTGCGTAGATGACCGAAGACCCAGGCCTGAGAACAACACCGCTTCTGTCGACAGTGTTCTTTCATGTGTCGATTGAAGGTCATCGTCAACAAGACTTATCGACAAATTTGTCTTTACACCCCCGGTATAGGGGTGTGTATTGGATTCGGTCGATGTGTTTGTTTGTTTGTTTGTTTGTGTGTTTGTGTTCGCATACAGATCTCAAGAATGAACGGACCGATCGTCACCAAACTTGGTGAACAGGTTCTATACATTCCTGAGACGGTCCTTACAAAAATTGGGACCAGTCAAACACACGGTTAGGGAGTTATTGGTGGATTAAGATTCTACAAGGACTTATAGAGGGACATATTAATGGTCAAAGGGAAATAACCTTCTCAGTTGGTGGCAGTGAGAATGGTAAGGACGGGGGTGTTTTTCCTACCTCGGAGGAATTTCTTGTTTACACTAATTATGTTGTGGACCATTTCTGCACAGTGAATCCAAAAACATGCATTCGTCGTCATTATATCAAAAACCAAGAAAGGAACGTTTTATTCAGGACAAAACAAATCCTGCACAAGAACCTCGACCCTAACTGCCTTTAACGTGCAAAAACGAGACACAACAGACAAACACGATTGAAGCTTGGACTGATCTTATACTTAGCTCAAGAGGTCTTGATTTTGCGGCATGCAAATAGGCACCTTGATATATCCTTGGTTGGTTGGTTGGTTGGTTATTCTTGTTTATTGTCTCTTCAGCATTTTATTGCAATTCGAGACCGATGCAAGTTTCCATTTTCAGTTCACATGGTAACTGCCATGCCTAAAACTATTTACAATCTGGTCTATCACTGTAAAAAGAAGGTTCTAAGACGTCATCACTTTCACATTTTGTACTTCAAATCTTGTTAAAAATTTTGATCTCTTTAAAAAAATTTAAAAAAATCTTGTCCAGGGTAACATCCCGGAAGAAATCCTTCAGAGTGTGGTGTGGTGTTTGTCACGAATCTCTTGAACGTCTACACACTTGGTATAACCTTGGTAAGCGAAAAACAGAAAATGAACGGCTTGATAGCTACATCTTGATGGTTAGCTTGATAGCTACATCTTGATGGTTAGCTTGATTGCTACATCTTGATGGTTAGCTTGATTGCTACATCTTGATGGTTAGCTTGATAGCTACATCTTGATGGTTAGCTTGATTGCTACATCTTGATGGTTAGCTTGAGTGTATGTGTGTGTGTGTGTGTGTGTGTGTGTGTGAGTGTGTGTGTGTGAGTGTGTGTGTGTGTGTGTGTGTGAGTGCGTGTGTGTGTGTGTGTGTGTGTGTATGAGTGTGTGTGTGTGTGTGTGTATGTGAGTGCGTGTGTGTGTGTGGTGTGTGTGTGTGTGTGTGTGGTGTGTGTGTGTGTCTGTGTGTATGTGTGTGTGTGTGGTGTGCAAGTACGTGCGCTGGTAGTTTTGATGGTGCTGTTTTGCGATCAGTCAGTACAATACAATAGTGTACGATCATACAGGATTGTCGAGGCACTGATTGCACTGGCCGACATTCAACCGATGGTGGTTCTTCGAGGAGTTAAAGTGATGAAGGGAAAATCAACGTACAACAGCTACAGAACTAAGAACAAAAAGATCGATGAAAGTCAATTGCAGATTCCTTCGACCGACGAGGAGAAAACTCGGGCAGTATTTTATTGTTTCCAGAAAAGAAAAGAAAACTGAACGAGAGAACATTAGACCAAAACAAAGTCGCAGATTCATTAGACCAGAGAAGAGAATTTCATTTGCAATATAGGACTGTTTTACGAACCAATGCGAGAAAAAAAGAGAGAGAGAAAAGAGAATTTCATCGGAAATATGCAGGTTTTGAGACAAAACCCGCTCGCAAGAAAGCCAAAGCAGCAACGGACACTGTGTCACGCAAGGCACGTGCGTCATGCAATTCTCCAACTAATCAACCTAATGGAAGCAAAGGTAGGGGATAAGAGAGTTTGGGGGCAGGGTGATGATGGTGATTGGGGGAGGGGGGGCGGGGGCTTGGAGTCAGGGTATAAGAAGAGGAGGGGGAGGGCTATGGGACAGAGGGATTTTGAAAACAGACAGATTTTGCAAGACGCACAACACAGGAGCAAAGATATTTCTTTGACAGGAGAGTGATAGAAGGCAAGACGAGGATGGAGCACGGGATATTGGGTGGAGGTTGAAGAAAACTGACACAGAACTTGAAAGACAACTGAAATAAAATGAGTGAGATAGGAAACGCGGGGTATGTTTGGGGGAGAAAGACCTTGCAAGACGCACACAAACACTAGAAGAAAGAAAACGTAAGCTTTCTTTCTTTCTTTATTTGGTGTTTAACGTCGTTTTCAACCACGAAGGTTATATCGCGACGGGGAAAGGGGGGAGATGGGATAGAGCCACTTGTCAATTGTTTCTTGTTCACAAAAGCACTAATCAAAAAATTGCTCCAGGGGCTTGCAACGTAGTACAATGTATTACCTTACTGGGAGAATGCAAGTTTCCAGTACAAAGGACTTAACATTTCTTACATACTGCTTGACTAAAATCTTTACAAAAATTGACTATATTCTATACAAGAAACCAGAGACATACATACATACATATCTATGTCTCTGAAGAAACACAGGGTAAAAAGAGAAACAGAATCCGTCAGTCGCCTCTTACGACATGTAGGGGAGCATCGGGTAAATTCTTCCCCCTAACCCGCGGGGGGACCAGGGAGGGGTAAATCCTTCCCCCTAACCCGCGGGGGGTAAACGTAAGCTAAGGCTGGAGAAGGAAGAGGGGTGGGGGAAGATGAACTTGGAGAGTGGATGAAGGGGATGGGATGGACAGAAAGAATATATAAGGCCAAAACAAAATAGGTCTGTTTACGGTAACATAGGCCAAAAAAATAGGGTCGGTAGGTCGGGATTTTTTTTCTTTTTTTTTTCCCAAAAACCATATTTTTACGTTATTTTGCCCAAAAAACAAGATTTTTTTTTTTTTGGTCCCCAAATGCCAAAAAAAAGTCTGGGGTCGCGCGAAAAAACTAGGGTCGGTCGGGTTACCGTAAACAGACCTATGTTGGTTTTTTTGCCTAATACAAAAGCTGATAAAATAAAACGAAGGAAGGAAATGGTAAGATATGGTCGATCTGAGAAGCAAGATTTAGGTGTTGGGGGGGGGGGGGGGGTTAAACTTAAAAAGTATAATCACACGAGAAAAAAATGGATAAGATGGAGGAAAACAGAGGGAGTGTGTTGTGGTGGTGCTGGTGGAGGAGGGGATGGGGGGGGGGGGGGGTGGGTGTTGTCGAGGCAAAATCTTAATCCGGGTATAGTGTCGGGACGGGTGGCCTTTTTTCCTTCTGTTTTTTCCTCTCTCTCTTTGTATTTTTTTTAAAAATTTCCCTCTGGCCTCCAGGGCAAGAAAGGTATCTGCGAGACAAATGGTGGCCAGGGATTTGCCGCGATTATGATTGAAATGGATGGCTTGGGAACATCGATTGGACCCAGCCATTTTCATTTCAGCGTCAGTCGCAGGTTCGCTCGAAACAGATGTAGATGACGCACGCGAATGAGAGTTTTTTTGTTGTTGTTGTTTTTGATTTTCTTTCCTCGACCTTGTTCTGTCTTTTCCCCTCGCCCTTCACCCCTCGCCACTCCCTATTATTGTGCTTAGTTATGTTGTTTATTTTAATCCCACTTTTTTTGTAATGTCATTTTATTACAACGACATTTTGCACGTGAATTCTTCTAGATAATATCTCCAGACTTTTGGTTCATTTTTGGGGATTAATGTCTTTGATGGCGTGCAGTTTAAGCTTCTGTAACGTTAGAGAGAGAGAGAGAGAGAGAGAGAGAGAGAGACAGAGACAGAGACAGAGAGACAGACAGACAGACAGAGAGGCAGACAGGCAGACAGACAGACAGACAGACAGACAAAGACAGACAGACAGACAGACAGACAGACAGACAGAATTAGTTTATTTCACAAAGAAATAAACAAAAAACTATTTCTTACAAAGAATGTCGAACAAACATACATTTGCTTTGAAACAAAAGGAAAGGAAAACGGTAGATAACAAAGAAATCAATGAGAAGAAAACGTACGATTTTCTTTTAGTCTTTCTTCTTACCTTTGTTTGTGCTTTGTTTGCTTGGTAATTCTTGCTTACATTTTCCCGTTTACATGCGTTTCTTTTGTTTGTTTGTTTGTTTGTTTGTTTGCTTAACGCCCAGCCGACCACGAAGGGCCATATCAGGGCGGTGCTGCTTTGACATATAACGTGCGCCACACACAAGACAGAAGTCGCAGCACAGGCTTCGTGTCTCACCCAGTCACATTATTCTGACACCGGACCAACCAGTCCTAGCACTAACCCCATAATGCCAGACGCCAGGCGGAGCAGCCACTAGATTGCCAATTTTAAAGTCTTAGGTATGACCCGGCCGGGGTTCGAACCCACGACCTCCCGATCACGGGGCGGACGCCTTACCACTAGGCCAACCGTGCCGGTATGCGTTTCTTTGAGTTGTTTCTTTGTTCCTCGATTGTGTTTATTTCAGAGTACGCTATTTTTCGTTTTGTGCAGAAAGTTTGTGGAGTTGTCAAGTGCTGTACATTGTGTTTGTTATTGAGAACTTATCGGTATGGTAACAACAACAACAACAACAACAACACAACAACAACAAAACAACAACAACAACAACAACTACAACAAACAACAACAACAACAACACAACAACAACAACAACAACAACAACAACAACACAACAACAACAAAACAACAACAACAACAACAACTACAACACAAATCTAAACAACAAAGTGACTGTGGTGAGATGAACAAAGTTTTAAAAAAACAAAGGATTTCTGTACTCACCGATACAAGAACAGCACAAGACGATACGAATTTTCGCTTATGAAAGCTTCATCGGGGGGAAAAAAACCCACAACACAACACAAAAGGCAACAAAAAGCAGACGCAACACGGAAAGAACAAGGTTTGAAACGAAAATGGAAAGGAAACACGCAAAAAAGGGAAGGAACTCTATGAACGGAAATAAATGACAGGGGAGAGAAGTGGTTGGATGATGTCAAGGGCACACGCTCACAAACAAAAAGTATAACACATGCATGAAGGGGGGGGGGGGGATTTTTTTTCTTCTCCCAAATGACGAACTTTATTGCACATGTTCTTTTGATTTTCTCAGTTCAACAATGCTCATTTCTTGCTCACACCACGAAGAAAGAGAGAAAAAAAAACCAAGGGGAATAGACCATTTGATTTTCTTTTTAGTGACTTTTGTTATTCCTGTAAATGTAAATCCTATTCTTCATCCCCATGTAGACCCCCTTGTGTTGAGTTAGACATAGAAAACTTTATTATCTAAAGAAGAGAAATTCAGGACAGACAGTCAGTCATAATAAAACCTGGAACCTTGAACCTCAAAACCCATGTCTTGCAAAGGGGTGCTCGTGGCCAAGAAAGAGTCTCGAATCAGCCAATACGTTACACAGTTCGATTTGGGATTTGTAAGTATGACACCACACACGAAGAATACCTTTAAATTAGTGTTTGAACGTTGAGTGATGCACTGTTAAACACGGTGTTTGGGTTATCTTTGCAAACCGTAATTTTTCCTTGCACTGTCTTTGTTTGAGTTTCCGTCCTATTTTTCAGCCCCTGAGTGTGGGCATGCACTGTTGCGAGCATTGGCGAGATTACAGATTTGAGTACCTAAATTTGAATGGGTTTCGTCCACCAGAATAATCGATGATTCTCAGTACTGACAAACAAATTGAAATACAGAATTGGGACCTAAACGAAGAACTGAGACCTAGCCGACGAAACTGTTCTCCTAGTGTACATTGATTACATTAAAGTGACCATGTCTAGCACACAAAAAACACTGTCTCTCATCGCCCCAAGAGCTATACAGTTCAGGTTGGGGGTTGAAATCATGTGACCATACACCTGGAACACCTTAAAAAACAAGAAATTCCTCCAAGGTAGGAAAAACACCCCCGTTGGTCAAAGGGAAATAACCATTCTCACTGCCACCAACTGAGAAGGTTATTTCCCTTTGACCATTAATATGTCCCTGTATAAGTCCTTGTAGAATCTTAATCCACCAATAACTCCCTAACCGTGTGTTTGACTGGTCCCAATGTTTGTAAGGACCGTCTCAGGAATGTATAGAACCTGTTCACCAAGTTTGGTGACGATCGGTCCGTTCATTCTTGAGATCTATATGCGAACACAAACACACAAACAAACAAACAAACAAACAAACAAACACATCGACCGAATCCTATACACACCCCTATACCGGGGGTGTAATAAACGTTGTAGCGCTCAGTTACTCGACTGAAAACGGATGTCTCATGAGTGAGATCCCAGACTGTAATTCTCATTGAGACGCCTTTTTGCGCAAGTCATTATTTTTGTCCTACCTTTCGCCCCTAAGTGTTCCTAGAGATACAGATTTGAAATTGAGCCGAGAGCTACAGAGTTCGTTTTGTGTGTTGACTAGATGACGGCATACACGAGGAATGTATTAGAATTAGTGTTTGAGCGTTCTAATTTTCAAGTATAAATGCTGTGTTTGGTAATCTTTTCAGACGGTGATAATCTCCAACGGTCGGTGTGTTTGTTCATGTAATGCAAAGCCTTTTAGCCCTGTATGGCACGGAATGTGTATAATGATAATAATAATAATAACGGGTATTTATATAGCGCCTTATCCGAAGTTCAAAGCGCTTTATGCCGTGTGAGATGGAATTTTTTTACACAATATATCACGCATTCACATCGGCCAGTAGATCAACAGCCTACAGGCGCTGCATCCACCTTTCACGGCCTATTATTCCAAGTCACACGGGTATTTTGGTGGACATTTTTATCTACGCCTATACAATTTTGCCAGGAAAGACCCTTTTGTCAATCGTGGGATCTTTAACGTGCATACCCCAATGTAGTGTACACGAAGGGACCTCGGTTTATCGTCTCATCCGAAAGACTAGCACTTGAACCCACCACCTAGGTTAGGAAAGGGGGGGAGAAAATTGCTAACGCCCTGACCCAGGGTCGAACTCGCAACCTCTCGCTTCCGAGCGCAAGTGCGTTACCACTCGGCCACCCAGACCACTGTATGCTGTGTTTGGTAAGCTTTTCAGACGGTGATATTCTCCAACGGACAGTGTGTTTGTTCATGTAATGCGAAGCGTATTAGCCCTATATGGCACGGAATGTGCCTGCGTTTGTTAGACAATAGGTTTGACTTCCTCAATCGAACGGTTTTAATCTGCTTTGACAAATGGGTATCTATGAAAACAAAATAAAGTATGATGACGAACGGAAGTCCGCACTCCTGACACAAGAGAGTTGCATGGGAGAAGGCAAAGCGCTCGCTAATTAGAATTCATTTAAATATTTGGCATAGTTTCGGAGCAGTCAGTTTGAACTAATCATTGCAGGTGTTTCTAAATTACAGTACAGCGAATGTCCCTTGGTCGTTTAAAGGTCCAAATCGTCAGAAAACTTTCCAAAATGGCGCCTTAGGTGTACTAACTTTAATAACTTTTGAAGAAGCATTTTAGTTTATCATTAAATATAGGTCTTGACTGCAGCAAACTAATTGTCTTTTGACTTCCAAAACCAATTCCTCCACTGAAGAGCGCACAATATCGCCTGCTCATTCGAGAGCCCGTATGTAGCCTTGACCCCGGAACGTCATGAAGCGCTTTCAATACACAATGCTACCAGTGAAGCATATCTATTTATGTTTTTACCGGCTCCTTCGAGTTTTTAGCGTTTGTGATTTCAGAAAACTCACAGTAATTGCTTTGCTGCGGTTTTTTACTAAAAGTTTGAAATCGATGGAGTTACTTCCCATGTCACAGGAGTGGAAAAGGTTAAGGTTAGCTTCGCCAGAAAACTCCTCCAAAATGGCTTGTTCGCTAAGATATCTTTAAAGCACAAGACGATGTGGGTTTGTTATGATGATGTTGATGTTCATATCATTTGACTTCGGAAGAATTATACCAAAACCGACAATACTCTGCCCGCAAATCTGTATCAGTTTTCGTGACCAGCAAAACCGTGCAGACCAAATTGAAACTGGAGATTGGGCGATACAAACATACCAGTGCACTGAGATTCATTAGTCGCTTCCTGTCAGCCACGGCGCATGCGTGCACCGCACGTGCCTGCGCCGGCGCGCATCCCGGCTGCCGAGTCAGTGTGTGCGCGCGCAGAGTGCAATTGGCAAAGTGGGGTCATCTTGTCAAGTGTGATGCATGGGCCCATGTCTCTGGCGACCACCGTCTCATCAATTACAAAATAGGACCCCAGCCATCGCACACAATCACTATTTGCAAATAGAGATCGCCCCGGATTCACAGATAGCCTCCCCCCCCCTCCCCCCATCTCTATATGAATCTATAAAACCTATCACTGTGATGAGAGAGAGCGAGAGAGAGAGAGAGAGAGATAGAGAGGGAAGAGAGAGAGAGAGAGAGAGAGAGAGAGAGAGAGAGAGAGAGAGAGAGAGAGAGAGAGAGAGAGAGAAATGTAGCCTACATCCACTTACGCAACAATCTGACCAAAGACTCTCTCACTCTCACACTCTCTCTCTCTCTCTCTCTCTCTCTCTCTCTCTCTCTCTCTCTCTCTCTCTCTCTCTCTCTCTCCCCCCCCCCCCCCCGCCTGAACAAGATTTTTTCTTTTTTCTGCACACTAACCAAACAAGAAAATTAGAATTGAAGACACAATTAGTTGAGAGGCGCGTCGTGCTCCCCTTCCTCTTCCTCCCCCTGCACCCCCGTTCTCTCTCTCACTCTCACTCGTGCCTCTCTTGACGGTACACTAAGTTGATTAGATCGCAAGGGTGACTCCCGTCTAATCTCCGTATTTACCCGCCCAATTTGCTAAATTATTCCCGGCCCTCGCTTGATCAAATTAATTGAACGTTATTAAATATATGTCCACATAAACGGGGAATTCGATTTAATTCCAATAGTGTGCAATGTTTCCAGTTATTCCCCCACTGTCCGTCGACGGTCCAGCACGTCGGTATTGCTGCTGTTTTGTGGTTGGTTTGTTGGGACTTTTTCCCTCTATCTTCTTCTGCTAGCGTGTTGGAGTTTTCTTTATTTGCTAGCGTCTTGACGCTGTGAGTTTTGTGTCGAATGTGTTGGAATTTTTGCTGCTGTGCTCGTCTTTGAGGATTATTTCCAGGAGAGAAAAAGGAAGGGACTGTTTTTTGAGGTGTGAGATTTTCACTAGTTCTGGACTATTGTATTCAGGACGCTCCAAGCTTTAGCATGCTGGGCTTGTGCAGTTTAAAGTTCTCTAGGATGGATTTTAATCAGATTACCTCTTATGCGGATTTAAAACAACTAACTATCTTCTTGCCCGAAAAAGGAGAACAAAAATGTTTTTGTTTTTTTTCAAAAACAAAGGAGTAGAATCTGAGCAGAGAGTATGATCTGTTGTGAAACAGAAACACCAAAATCGAGCTGATTTTGACGAGCATTTTTTTTCTCACAAACTTAAACTCATGTATCATGCTATAACAAAATATCATATTATTTATTAATGGAAACAACTTGCACTACATAAGATGTATATTGAAAATCATGTAATTATAAAAAAACCAATTTTTTATGGTTTCAATCTTCAGCTTGTAGTTCAAGTTGTAATGCCAGTTTTACAACAACAAAGTGTAATCATAAACTGATCCATATTGATTTGATGTAACAACAGTTTTAGACAAAAGCTGGTGCGACAGTGAGGGCAGCTATAATGTGTTTTTTTGGTACTGAAGACAAAGGTATGCCTTTAAAAGGCAGTTGGTCCACTAAAGCAAAACAAGCATAAAGTTAGACTCAAGTTCTGCCGTAGTCTTAATTATGCAATCTCAGTAAAAAAATAAAAAAGACAGCGGATGTAAATTAATTCAGAGTTCATTGACTGAATGATTCGTTGATCGATTGATTGAGTCATTGGTTCATTGACTTATAAATTCATGGATTCATCTTTGGTACACAGAACAAATACAAAGTACAAATACAGATTTAAAGCAAACAAAGAATCTTACAACCTGAACTTCCTAGTCAAACAATAACAAGGAAACCAAACAAAACAAGAAAACAAAATCAAACGAGCAAACAAAAACAACCTAACTAAAAAATACCATTACCAACAACACTAAAACTTGGCGAACAAGCCCATTTCTTAATTCATTTACATTTGGTGTACAGAACTAAAGATTAAAGGCAAACACCAAAACTTAAAAATATGTACTCTATAGTCAAACGATGAAAGGTAAACCCACTTATAAATGAATAAATAAATAGATAAATAGATAAATAAATGAATGAATGAATGAATGAATGAATAAATAAATGAATGAATGAATGAATGAATGAATGAATGAATGAATGAATAAATGAATGAATGAATGAATGAATGAATGAATGAATAAATAAATGAATGAATGAATGAATGAATGAATAAATAAATGAATGAATGAATGAATGAATGAATGAATAAATAAATGAATGAATGAATGAATGAATGAATGAATGAATGAATAAATAAATGAATGAATGAATGAATGAATGAATGAATGAATGAATGAATGAATGAATGAAACAAGCAAACAAAAATACAGAAAAAAAACCGAAACCCCAGAACTAAGAATAAGAAGAAGCGCTGAAACAAGGAACAAGAGAAAACCTGTCTTTTTTTTTAAAAGGTACTTAGAATAAGTGTAACGCTCAAATGAGTTGCAATACACTGATGTAACCAAGCCTAGATCAGAAAAGCTAACCTCGGGTAGCTTTTGATTTAATACCGTATTTATTTTACCCTGGACAGAAAAGAAGTAAGAAAAAAGAAGAAGAAAAAGGGACACACAAAACCTCATTTCTACCGGTGTGTTTGACTTTTCTTGCACGCTATTGAATGGCGGAAATTTATTTCACAGAGTCAACTTTGTGTGCAGACTCTCTTCGGTGTCCGAACCTCCCCCCGTGTACACTACATTGGGTGTGCACGTTAAAGATCCCACGATTGACAAAGGGGTCTTTCCTGGCAAAATTGCTTAGGCACAGTTAATAATTGTCTACCTATACCCGTGTGACTTGGAATAATAGGCCGTGAAAGGTAAATATGCGCCGAAATGGCTGCAATCTACTGGCCGTATAAAATTTCATCTCACACGGCATCACTGCAGAGCGCCTAGAACTGTACCCACGGAATATGCGCGATATAAGCCTCATTGATTGATTGATGAAAACAAAGACCGCAGAAAAGGGTATATTATGTACGGTGTACGGGGTAGGAATGGGGTCTGAAGTATATCTATTTAGCGAGGAGTTGGATCGTCTGTACAATGCATGTTGCAAAGTAGAGTCTATGAACAAGACAGAAGAATTTCAGTTTGGGGGATTTTTATTTCATTATTCCCCACCGGTGAGTTTTTGCTGTTCGAATAAATAATATGCTTTTTTGCATCAGAATCCTCCGTTGACATTTTCAATTTGGTAGTGTGTTTAATGGTTTGGGTCCGTTGTCCTTCTCCCTGTTTTAATTTGATTTTTTAAACTGCATATTTCACCAAAATAAAATCAAGATGTCGTTTATACTCATTTTTCTCAAAATCAAAAAAATAAATTTTTAAATTCCTTTTCAGTGGAGGAAGAAAAAAAAAGAGAAAGAATGTAGACAAGGAGGAGAGAAGAACCAAAGAAACAATCCGCGCAGAGAACAGAACATAAATAGAATTATTCAAAGACAGAAATAGCAATAGATGGAAGCTGAAGTAAATGGTTCGTTTTGTTCATAATCAGCCGTTTCATAAACTTTCCTTTTTAGTTTTTTTTAAATTTATTTATGCAACAAATGAAAAATACTAAAATAGAGCATCCCTAAAAATCGTTTTGTACAAAACATTCTAAATAGTTAGAACAAGAAATATACATGTACATTATTTTGTGCTCATAGTATAAAAGGCACGCTTGAATAATTGTTTTTGTTCTGTAACTTCAACAGATTTTTGAAACGTAGATAACTTTAAAAAAAAGTTTTGAAAATCCCTCTAACTTCAATAATCCAAAGACTGAATGACTGAATGATTCGTTGATCGATTGATTGAGTCATTGGTTCATTGATTCATGGATTCATGGACTGCTACCGTTAAAAAAATCAGTATTAAAAAAACAAACAGAATTGTAGGTTATTAGAGCGTTTAATTATTGACAAAACAAACGTTACTTTTACAGTACGTCGACCCAGTGATCGTTTAAGTGGACAAACGGACAAACACGAAGTCCAAGTAATGAAGTTATCTCAAAATCGTCGATAAATCTCGCATGCAAGAAGCCGGCGAGGTCTAACACCAGACTCGGAGAACAAAACTAAGAATTCAGTGAATCCAAAAACAAAGAGACTGCCAACGTTCCAAAATTAATAATAACAAAACCAGAAAGGTCAGTTTTTGGAACGTTTGTTATTGACAAAACAATACGTTACAGTCACTGTAAATGTAACAGTTACAGTTACAGTGACTGTAACGTATTGTTTTGTCAATAACAAACGTTCCAACAACTTACCTTTCTGGGTTTTTTTTATTAAGAATTCAGTGTGTATACTTTGTGTCTGTCACTGTATTTCTGTTTGTCTGCCTGCATGCGTTCTTCGTCTTCCTACCATCATCATCATCGTCGTAGTCGACTCATGGGAACAGGTGCAAATATTACGAAACTAAAGACGAATGATGTCACACCAATAACAAGAAATTCCTCCGATAGGAACTACACCCCCGTCAAAGGGAAATAACCTTCTCAGTTGGTGGCAGTGAGAATGGTTATTTCCCTTTGACCAACGGGGGTGTCCGTCTATACCAGGCCTTGTATAATTTTAATCCACCAATAACTCCCTAACCGTGTGTTTGACTGGTCCCAATTTTTGTAAGGACCGTCTCAGGAATGTATAGAACCTGTTCACCAAGTTTGGTGACGATCGGTCCGTTCATTCTTGAGATCTACTTGCGAACACAAACACATCGAGTGAAACCTATACACACCCCTATACCGGGGGTGTAATGACGATAAATAGCACTAAGATGGGCGTAACCTAGCTTTCATCCTGTCACATGAAAAACGACAGAAAGCTTACTGAGCTTACAGGTAACACTGAAGAATGTAAAAGATTAATTTTCAGAAATCGCAGTGCTTAAATCACGAATGTGAGGAAGCTGAGTAAATGCGATTGTAGGACAAGTAATAAGCTAATCTACATGTTGTAATACTCTTTGCGCAAACATTTTCCCTTTCTCTTTGTGTCCGAAAATCTAATATGCTGCATGTGTTACACATGTCATCAACATGAACAATGTGGTTTTGAAGGACAGGAGGATCTCTCTCTCTCTCTCTCTCTCTCTCTCTCTCTCTCTCTCTCTCTCTCTCTCTCTCTCTCTCTCCTCTCTCTCTCTCTCTCTCTCTCTCTCTCTCTCTCTCAAACTCTCTCTCTGTCTGTCTCTCTGTCTGTTTCTCTCTCTCTCTCTCTCTCTCTCTCTCTCTCTCTCTCTCTCTCTCTCTCTCTCTCTCACTCTCTCTCTCTCTCTCTCTTTCTCTCTCTCTCGGTTGTAAGAAAAGGCGTCGCCTTAAACCTCTATCCTTGAAAAATAAAGTTCCATGATCATCATCATCATCATCATCATCATCATCATCATCATCATCATCATCATCATCATCATCATCATCATCATCTCTCTGGTCATTCTCAGATTACTGTCCCAGAGGGGGGTAACCTACTTCATGAAAGGTTTACAACCATCATTTTCCATTAAATCAAACTCTCTCTCAAACTCTGTCTGTTTCCCTGTCTTTGTTTGTCCCTCTGTCTGTCTGTCGGTCTTTGTCTCTCTCTCTCTCTCTCTCTCTCTCTCTCTCTCTCTCTCTCTCTCTCTCTCTCTCTCTCTCTCTCTCTCTCTCTCTCTCTCTCTCTCTCTCTCTCTTTGTCTCTCTCTCTCTCTCTCTCTCAAATTGGTCGGAATTGTAAGAAGAACATTTTTTGTTTGCGACTTTTTGTTCGTTGTCTTGTGAGTTAGATTTGTCCTTCATGGTAGAGAATAGATAAAAGCGGTGTGAAGTTATTTATTAAAATAATTATATTATTATTGTGACGCAGTGTCGTTGTCACCAGTGCAGGCTTTAACATACACAAATATACAAACGCGTGCACGCACAAACGCAAACACACACATACGAACACGCACGCACGCACGCAAACACACACATACAAACACGCACGCACGCACGCACGCACGCACGCACGCACGCACGCACGCACGCACACACACACACACACACACACACATACACACACTGACACACACGCAACTATGCACTTTTTTAGCTGCAGGATCAGGATGTGAACAGGCACAAGACCTTTCAGAACATATGCACATGTTTTTTGTCAATCGAAGCCCACAAACAAATGCACGCATGATTGATTTTACAGGGCACACCTGACATTTTGTGCACGGACTTGTGTGACCATAATGGAACATAATGCATGATGTATTGTGTTTTGATTTTGGAAGGGAATATTGGATATAGACAACTAACAAAACAGACTACCTGTGCCGTTTAGATACGGATGAAAGCGCAGGTGTTGGAAAACAGCAGCACCAATTGACGGTCAATAAGGCTTGTAACTGTGAAAGTGTTATTTTCCATTCTGACAGGTATGACAAGGATACAAGGTTCGGTGACATTAACAGGACACAAGTGTCGATGATATCACGCGAAACTGTGGTGAGCTAGGGCGCAAGGGTCTTTGATCAATTACTGTGATATCGACGTGATACTGTGACGTGTGGCAGTCATATCGACGAGCTACTGTGACGTGTATCAGTGATATCGACGGGCTACTGTGACGTGTATCAGTGATATCGACGTGATACTGTGACATGACGTGTATCAGTGATATCGACGTGATACTGTGACGTGTATCAGTGATATCGACGTGATACTGTGACGTGTATCAGTGATATCGACGGGCTACTGTGACGTGTATCAGTGATATCGACGTGATGCTGTGACGTGTATCAGTGATATCGACGTGATATTGTGACGTGTATCAGTGATATCGACGTGATACTGTGACGTGTATCAGTGATATCGACGGGCTACTGTGACGTGTATCAGTGATATCGACGTGATACTGTGACGTGTATCAGTGATATCGACAGGCTACTGTGACGTGTATCAGTGATATCGACGGGCTACTGTGACGTGTATCAGTGATATCGACGGGATACTGTGACGTGTATCAGTGATATCGACGGGATACTGTGACGTGTATCAGTGATATCGACGGGATACTGTGACGTGTGCCAATGATAAAAGTATAAAAAGGTCGGTAATATCAACAGGAAACTAGTGTCGATTATATCAGGATACTGTGCTGTGATATCAACAAGACACATGGATCGTTTATATCATTAGGGGACTAGACGAGAGTGTGTGATATCAACGGGATTCTGTGACAAACTTCGGTGATATCCAGAGGATACTGCGAAGAGTATCAATGATATAAACAGAATAATGTGAGGAGAGTTATTTATATCGACAGTATTGTTCTGAACGTCGGTGACATCAGCAGGATATAGAGGTTCGATGATATTGATCAACGGATGTTCATTGTGACTAACCTCGGTTATCAACGGGATACTGTGACGATAGTCGGTCCACGATATCAACGGGATACAGCAACGAGTGTCGGTGATACAAGTAGGATACTGTGACAAGCATCGATAAGATCAATTGGATAATGTGACGACCGTCTGTGATATCAACAGGATACTGTGACTAGCCTGGGTGATATCAAACGAATTCTGTGTGAAATCCAGAAGAGTGTCAGGGATATCAACCGGATATTGTGACGACCGTCGCCGATATCGACAGGATAATGTAACTAGCTTCTGCAATATCGACAGGATACTGTAATGAGCGTCGATGATATCAACAGAAACTACTGTGACGATCGTCGTTGATATCGACAAGATAGTTACTGTGACCAGCTTTGGTAATATCGACAGGATACTGTGACGAGCGTCGATGATAACAACAGGATACAAAGCTAAAGGTGGATTGCTGTTGTGAAGGCATTCGTAATGGAGTACATGGTAGCCGTCAAGTACTGTAGCAGTTCTGAAGGTAGGGATTACTTTTCTTTTGATGACCAACACACACACACCGTTGCACACAAACACGTAAACCACCAATACGGACGCGCGCATACACGCACGGATAAATGCACACACACACACACACACACACACACACACACACACACGCACACATGCACACACACACACGCGCACGCACGCACACACACACACACACCACACACACACACACACACACACACACACACACACACACGACGCGCACGCACTCGCACATGCATGCAAGATGCTTAATTTAACTTTCAATACCGAACTGATACAAGAATAATTAACCAGTCGGAAGTACACAATACCGCTAACACGTGGTTTTGCCATGCCAGTTTAGTTTAAAGCATGTTTCATTTTAAGCATGTTTATAGTATTTATATAGTTAACTCTTTTTTCAAAGTATTTCCTTGAAAATTATGAAACTCATGTTTCAAGCAGTTACTGCTGTGTTTTCAAATACAATTTTAGAGCTGAATTCTTTATTTTGTGCTCTAGATTATAACGCTTTCTTCTTTCTGCGTTTGCTTATGTTTGCCTAGATTTGTTTTAAATGTGACCTTGAATGTTTGTGTGAGAAAGAACTATGCTGGACGCAAAACATCACACAGAATATCGTTTAGTACATGTCTTGACGCAAATTCTATTTTTCTTGAACATTGATTGCACCGCCTCGGAAAGTGTGCGACGTCTGTTCTTTCGTTTGGCCTTCATCGTCGTCGTCGTCGTCGTCGTCATTGTCATTGTCATTGTCGTTGTCATTGTCGTTGTCGTTGTCGTAGTCGTCGTCGTCATTGTCATTGTCGTTGTCGTTGTCGTTGTCGTTGTCGTCGTCGTTGTCGTCGTCGTCGTCGTCGTCGTCATCGTCGTCGTCGTCGTTGTCGTCGTCGTCGTCGTCGTCGTCATCGTCGTCGTCGTTGTCGTCGTTGTCGTCGTTGTTGTTGTCGTTGTTGTTGTTGTCGTTGTTGTTGTTGTTGTTGTTGTTTAACAGAAAAGACATTTCTAAAATAGCCAGTTCAACGATTTATTCTGCTCTATTCAGTCTGCATCTTTGTTTTCCGTCCATCTCATTACCTTTTTCATGTTATTATTTGGCTCTATTTTAAAAGCGTTATGAATAACTCATTTTTGTTTTGATTTCTGCATCAGCGCACTCATAGTTTTTGTTTTGTGTTGTATTTGTTATTTTCAATCTCTGAGATTGTGAAATATGAGTGAATTGTTTGGCAATACTTTTCGTTCATTTCTATTTTTGTTTTGATTTCTGCATCAGCGCACTCATAGTTTTTGTTTTGTGTTGTATTTGTTATTTTCAATCTCTGAGATTGTGAAATATGAGTGAATTGTTTGGCAATACTTTTTGTTAATTTCTCTTTATCATTTACCGTGCTTTACTTTGCTACACTCTCAACTTTCAACTTATTCCAGAATTGCGACAATTTTAGTGAGCTATTTTCTTCAGATGAAACATTTCCATCGATTGCTTTCCAACGTTTACGGTTACTGATTCTATTCTGTTATTTAGATTCTATTTTCATCAAAACGTTTATCCACACATAAAACGAAAGGTTAGGCTTTCAAACCAAAGTATTTTCTATTGCAGTTGAATGAACTTGCATTCACTTGATAATAGACCAAAAATAAAAACAGAAATAACTGTTCTGCTTTAAAAAAAAAATAAAAAAAAAAGTTGTCTGAATTTATAATTGTTCTGTTTTGTAAACTCGTTAGCAAAATGAAGAAATATGTAATGTCATGTTTCATTTATAGCCGGCCACATATTTGTCTTATTTTACATGTTGCCTTATATGATTCAGTATTTCGCACAAATAATGTAAATGGACTATCTGGGATATCTTTTAGGTTATCTTATTTGTTCCAATGGCGTAATTTTGCCCTGAAACCTGGTTTCATTCCCGTTCTTCTTTTGTGTTATTCGCAGAGACAGCCTTTAGCGAATTTTTATTTTTCACCGCAAGAAACACTGACACTAACACATGATTCTATTGTGAAGACACCTTCCATTGACAACATGGAGTGCAAGGGGATACTCATAGGGTCTGTTAACAGGGCCTTCGTACAAACACGAAAACACGAACGCAGAAATCCTGATGCATGCATTAGTAACACGAGAGAGAGAGAGAGAGAGAGAGAGAGAGAGAGAGAGAGAGAGAGAGAGAGAGAGTGAGAGATACAGACAGAGAGACAGACAGACCGACAGACCGACAGACAGACAACAGACAGACCGACAGACAGACAGACCGTGTGAGAGATAGAAGAGAGAGGGAGAGACAGACAGAGAGAAATACAGGCAGACAGACATAGAAGAGAGAGGAAAGAGAAAGAGCGAACAAGAACAAGAACAAGAACAATTCTTTATTTTACGAGGGTAATAGAGTAAGCAGTGATCTGCTTTTTTACATCTGGCCCTCGCCCTAAAGAGGGACTAGTCTAAAATTGCTAAAGAATAAGCAAGTAAAGAAAACAAACTACTGCTACATGATTATAATAGAAATGAAAGTAAGAACATATCATCAATTTACATACAATACATTGCTTAAATGAAAAATGTAAGTTCATTTGACATGAGTTAAGAATTATAGAGTAGATTGCACTGACGCAACAACGTTGTAAGTGCCATGCCCATTGACATGAGAGACAGAGAGAGAGAGAGAGAGAGAGAGAGAGAGAGAAAGAAAGAGATGGAGCGAGACAGACAGACAGACAGACAGACAGAGATAGAAGAGAGGGAGAAACAGACAGACAGACAGACAAACAGACAGACAGAGATAGAAGAGAGGGACAGACAGACCGACACAGACAGACAGAGATAGAAGAGAGAGAGACAGAGAGAGAGACAGAGAGAGAGAGAGAGAGAGAGAGAGAGAGAGAGAGAGAGAGTCGACAATTCATCGCATAGCCATCCTCCGACACCCAACCCCAGTGCCCCCCTCCCCCTCCCCTCCCCACCCCACACCCACATCCCCCCTCTCCTCCAACCAAACCTTCCCTTTAATCCGTCCACCGCTCTGAAAGTCCTCCCGACAGGGCCAAACTCCTCGCAGAAGAAAGTAATCTCATCGGCGTTGGCCCTTTTCCTCTGGAACCAACCAGGAGGCACACACGCCGGTCTTAGACAAATCGCAGATTGGCTGGCACCAGAACAGGTCTGGCAGCACTGCCACTTTACCCGGAGACGACAACGGACTGAAGAAATCTTTCGTGAGAGAGTGAATGAAAAGGGTCGGGTCAGGGTGGGGTGGAGAGGAGGGTAGAAGAGAGAGAGAGAGAGAGAGAGAGAGAGAGAGAGAGAGAGAGAGAGAGAGAGAGAAAGAGAGAGAGAGAGAGTGAGAGAGAGAGAGAGAGTGAGAGAGAAAGAGAGAGAGAGAGAGTGAGAGAGAGAGTGCGAGAAAGAGAGAGAGAGAGAGTGTGTGGGGGGGGGGGGGGGGGGGGGGAGAGAGAGGGGGGGGGGAGAGAGAGAGAGAGATAGTGTGGGGAGAGAGAGAGAGAGAGGGGAGGACAGAGAGAGAGAGAGAGTGTGGGGGAGAGAGAGAGGGGGGAGGGAGAGAGAGAGAGAGTGTAGGGGGAGAGAGAGAGAGAGGGGGGAGAGAGAGAGAGTGTGTGGGGGAGAGAGAGAGAGAGGAGAGGGAGAGAGAGAGAGAGAGAGAGAGAGAGAGAGAGAGAGAGAGAGAGAGAGAGAGGGTGAGGGGGCCCTGGGAGGGTGGAGAATATACTGAATTATGTGAAGGATTTGGTGACTGTTTGGATCAAGATATCTGTATTGGTGAGTACAGTAATCCTTTGTTTTTTTTAACTTTGTTCATCTTACCACAGTCACTTCGTTGTTTAGATTTCAAGATATCTGTCCAGAATGGGCTAAGAAATAGAGCAGAACAACGGAGGAGACATTTGTTTAGATTCGTTACGTTTATGTTGGTGTTATTAGCGAATGTCAATGTTTCATGCAGTTGTCTGTCGCGGATTATCGGTTTTCTTTGATTGCGTTGGTATTAATCCAGGATTTGTTTGTATGCCTAGAACGGCAAAGCAACTCTCGGGCTCATTAGATATAATTTTATGTATTTCGCGTATCTGAGAAAGATTAACTTGTCACTGCGATCGTAAAAGTATCAGTACGATACTTACTTGACAATTCACCTATATTTATGGGGTGTTTATGCCTTCATTAATATCACAACAACAACAACAACAACAACAACAACCTGATTGGTAAGGCGTCCGCCCCATGATCGGGAGGTCGTGGGTTCGAACCCCGGCCGGGTCATACCTAAGACTTTAAAATTGGCAATCTAGTGGCTGCTCCGCTTGGCGTCTGGCATTATGGGGTTAGTGCTAGGACTGGTTGGTCCGGTGTCAAAATAATGTGACTGGGTGAGACATGAAGCCTGTGCTGCGACTTCTGTCTTGTGTGTGGCGCACGTTATATGTCAAAGCAGCACCGCCCTGATATGGCCCTTCGTGGTCGGCTGGGCGTTAAGCAAACAAACAAACAAACAAACAACCTCATTCATCTAATGTTGTTTTTCTTAGAACATAATTTTGTTGCGTTGAGTTTCAGTAAAGAACATCGAAAAGGGTTCATGTCTCGGTATTGACAACAACAACAACAACAACAACAACAACAACAACAACAACAACAACAACAACAATACATGAATGAAGACAAGGTGTGTATAATTATATCCACCCACAATCACGCATACACACACCCACAATCACACATACACACACCCACGCACACTTTGCCCAGCATATAGTCAGGTGCATGTGTACTGCCAGTATAAATATTCGATGCATTTCTCTTCACCAACACACAGGCATCAAGTAAGGGGTTTACAGATTATTTCTGAACTTGATCTTATTAGAGAGAGAGAGAGAGAGAGAGAGAGAGAGAGAGAGAGAGAGAGAGAGAGAGAGAGAGAGAGAGAGAGAGAGAGGGGGGTGGCTTTGGATGGTGGAGAATATAATTATGTAGTTTTTTTCTTTTTGACAATAAACGTATAGTTCTTCCCTTTATTTCCTTTCTTTTTTTTAAACGCCTTCGTATTGTTTACAAGGATGAAAGCTGGTCAGGGATGTGTGTCATGTTGTCCTGATGATGTGTCGTTTTTAACAGCCTTTCCTTCGTCTTTCTTGACCCTTTTTGTTCCATTTCATTTTGAAGTTTTTTTTCTGTCTTGCTTTATTTTTTTTGGTATTCTTTTGTTGTTGCTTACTTTCTAATCTGTTCATTACATCTTCTCCTCGTTCTTGCAAGCATTCCTTATATTTTTTCGCCAATTGCATTATATTTGTTTTTGGGTTTATATATTAATTTTTGAGTTTTAACACAATATTTTCTGTGTTCTTGTCAGTGGTATTCTGAACCTGACTTTTTTGTTTAGATTTGTCATTTATTTATGTATTTATTTATCTATTTTTATAATTTTATTATTCGGTTATTTATGTAACTATTTATTGTTTAATCTTTATAATGAATCAGTCTTGTTTATCATGATTGTCATGAGCGTGGCGATGATAATTGTCTCCCATTCTCCTCAGAAATACAGCAGAACTATGGTCAACATTCAGATAATATCTCTCTCTCTCTCTCTCTCTCTCTCTCTCTCTCTCTCTCTCTCTCTCTCTCTCTCTCTCTCTCTCTCTCTCTCTCTCTCACACACACACACACTTTTGTTTCATCAAAGCGTTAGTGTGCTTCGATTTACCTAGACCTGATGTTAACAGTTGCAAGGACTAAAGGATACTTTTCAGGTCTGAGAGTTCTTTCTCGTGAACGGACATCGCGTGGCCCAAAGAAGGAAAACCCAATGTTCAATCGATGTGTACTGTCTTACTTCGCATACATACCACCTCCTTTTAACTTCAACCCCGAACTGATCTCTTTTGAGGGGTGCCGACAGCGGGCCTGAACTTTCATTTTGTGGCTGCCGCCCCTTGTGTGTGACTACAGCCCTGAACTCGCCCCTCCATCCGAAGGTCCAGCCTGTCAAATCAAAATTCCTGGCGCCGGCCCGCTTTGATTAATTACTTGAAAAGCCCGCCATCGACCACTGGCATTGCCGCTCCGGCACTGCGGTTAATTAAAACTTTCCTTCTCCACCGTCGACACAATGACCCCCCTCCCCCCCTAACCCCCCCCCCCCTCCCTCTCAACCAACCTTTTTCGTCGTACGCTGGCCTTTTCTCCGCTTCCGTGGAGTTGACCCCTTCTGCGCATGTCTGGTATAGACTGTCAACTTCCTTTCATCTGCCTCGGTTTCCGGTTGACGGCTTGTGGGGAAAAGGGAAAAAGTCTTGTGATGTAAAGAATTCGTGCCCCTTACATGACAAAAGGTCTTGTTTTTTTGAGAAGAAGGAAGTTTTCTACGGGGGAAAAATTTGCTGAAAGGGAAATAAAAAAGGCAGAGCCTGAGATATTGCAAGTGCTGGTGTCACGCACACACTGAGAATTCAATGCACGTACTTCAGTACATATCAGTGCACAAAGAGTCACTCACACACACACACACACGCACACACGCACACACGCACGCACGCAAGCAAACACACACTCAACACAGCCGCTCGCACGCACGCACGCACACACACACACACACACACTCAACACACCCGCACGCACGCACACACACACACACACACACAAACACGACTGACTGACAGTTTCAAATATCGACAGAAGATGGCCAGTCAACACTTGCTAACCTCAATGTTTGATGGCGCGTGAAAGAAAAATGAAAATTTCTTTTTTGGCCTTTACTTGAGCGCACGAGGATAAAGGGAGATTGAAGTTTGGGAGGATGAGACTCGGGGGAACTGGCAGGGGATCAACATTTTCCCTACATCACTCACCCTTTTCATTACGCCTTGCGGTCAGCTCGGGTCATTGTTTCGCCTGACACTCGTTTGTAAGTTTGGACACCGCCGAGCGAAAGGTCCCTCCAAAAGATTCACGCTGCGGCGGACAGGGTGAATACAGCAGAAAATGAACGGACAGCGGATATTAAACTCAGGACAAAAGTTTCTGATACCCGCCCTTTTGTCCATCGGGAACATCACAAACTTGCACCCGAAAAAAAGAAAAGAAAAGAAAAAAGACACAGGCAAGGCTAGCCCCAAATTAATTCTTATTTTTGGGCCGTGAACCGAAGCACATCTTTTTGAGCCGTGAACCACGAATAGTTTCCGACAAACGGCGTTCAGGTTTGTTGGCGAGGGAACTGATTGAAGCCATGCCCATCAACATTTATTCCGGAAAATTAACCCTCACAATCCCGCGGAGAATTCTGGGTGTCACGAGGTCATCCTCGATGGCTCACTGGTCCAGATGGGAGAAGATCGCTCGAGTTGCTCCCTGCGTTGGCTCCGCCGCCAAAACTCTAATTGCTTTCGGTAATTTGACAAGAGTTAAAACTAACCATCCGACAATTAGCCATCTTGCCACCTCGACACAGTTGACGATCGACGACCTTGCACGATAGAAAGGAACCAGTCGTCTTGTAATCGATGGTCATGGTCACAGGAGCTCCTGTGGTCATGGTGACTGCAGAGAGGTACACGCTGAAGTCTGATCAAAGGGAATGACCACATGAATATCTTTTGGCATTTACAGTCGACGAAACGTCGAAAGTATTTCTCAAATCGCCGATAACGTTACCTTAATGTTAATTAAAAGATAGATTTGGTTTTTTTTTTTAATGGAGGAATTAGACATGACCCTACGCATTTTTAACCTATCAGTGGGCATAGGGCTGCATATATTGTTCATTTGCTCTTTCATACGCTATATTTCTTTGGTTTAATACAAACTCAGTTACCCAATGTTAGATAGAATACGGACTATAACCGGTTGTGGTTTTTGTTGTTGCTTTTGTTTAATTTTTGCCATATCACTTTTTATTGTTGATATCATAATCACATGGTAATTGAGCGACGCACAGAGTGACTAGTTAATGGATCGATCGATTAATGATCGTCCGCAGTGATAATCATGGTTTTCCCCCGATTTGTTAAAAGTAACAAGAGGAGTTTGAATATAATCACAGTCACTTTGTTGTTTAGATTATAATTTCATTGGTTATTACAGCGGAACCCCCCTTTTTGAGACCTCAAAACATCTTAGAAAATCAGGTCTTAAAAAGGAGGGAGTCTTAAGATGGGGGTAATTTTACAGAGGATATGAACAGAAAGTCTGAGAAAACAAGGTCTTAAAAAGGAGGGAGTCTTAAGATGGGGGTAATTTTACAGAGGTTATGAACAGAAAGTCTGAGAAAACAAGGTCTTAAAAAGGAGGGAGTCAGTCTTAAATTGGGGGGTCTTAAAATGGAGGGAGTCTTAGATTGGGGGGTCCAACTGTACTCAGCATAATTACACGAAACTGCTATCACGACTCGCTCAGTGCTCGAAAGTTCTAAGCAACCTCCATGTGGCAGTAACATAACGATGATCTTATCGTGTGAAACAAATAATAACTGTGCTTGGTCAGTCGAATTGACTGAAACAGTTATCGAATCAAGTTCCGGCACTTCTTTTAGTCAAAAATAATTTACGGTATACCAGTTTGAACTTGATCTGCGCATGCGGAAGAATTTGTGTCGATTGTAACGATGTCAACATCGTTTCCGTTCGTCCTTGGCCCTTGATCGACACTTTTTATCGTATATCACAATTCGGGCCGGTAATCACCGAAGAGCCTGCCTGGACTTAAACACCAAAAAGAGTCTGCAAACAAATGCGTTTGGAGAGGAGTGCGGCTATTAGCATCTCTCGCAATCGCCATAAAGTCAAAACCAGTCGAGGACTGGGGGGTATAGTACTAATTCCCAGTCCATTTTCCACTAGTGCCTCCATTTCCACGCCGGCGATATGCAACAGTGCTTTCGAGTGCCAGACACTCTGGCAAGCATTAAATCTCAAAAAAGTACCCGCGGGGCAGAATTGCATCCCGAGTTATGGGCCCTGGCGCTGGAAAATTTCGGACCGGCAAACATACGGAGGAGTTTTCGCACACAAAGCACGCGCATTTGCGCAGCATGCACGCGCGCGGGGAGGGGAATTAATCAGGGGGAAAGGTGGGAGGGGGAGGAGCGGGGGGGGGGGGGGGGATATTTTTCGCCTCATCAACTACATTGTGCGTGCGGTCCCATCTGCCTTATGATCTTTTACGATCGGCAGCTAGAGCCACCCGCCAAAAGCAGGCGGTGAGACTGAACCCGTTAGATTTTGAAGAGACTCATTTCCAAAGGTTCGTATTTACCGTGCAAGGTTCAGACAGAGCAATCCAACGTTGGAATACAGTTGAAGTTTTAATGACACACTTGAGACTCGGGATCTTTCGATTGTTTACTCGATTAAGTCTTTTTCACGGTAAATCATCAATATTTAGCTGTGATAGTTGCAATTTTAACCATCAGTGGTAATTCCTCGTTGATATTTTATTCAAAAGATTCCCACGACAGATGCCTCTGATGACCTCTGTAAAACGGACGATTGCATTTATTTAAATAGCATTGGCTAGAAACGACTGGAGTCGCTCATAAGCCTAGCTTGTTGTGCTCCATGTTCCTTATTTCATGTATGCGGTAATAGTACCAATGGAATTTATTGAATAAACTTGTTTAAACCAAACGACTGGAGCAACGTTGGTCAGATAATGATGCTCTTTGGGCATTTCGTATGTAATCCGACGTTAGGTAGGTCGAATCAGAATCCTAATACCGGTGCAACCTGATGTGTAAGACTTGCTGACAGAGTTTCGACCTAAATGCGGTTGGTTTAGACTGAATCAAGTACGATCAAGGTCGATTTTGCAAGTCTAGCAGAGGGCTAACGACGCGATTAAAAAGGGAAGTAAACTTTTAATATAAAAAACCAGTAAGTGAGAGCTATGAAAAAGATTGGTTATGCAGAGCTCTCACGATCTATTGTCTACAGCTCGAGCGCTAAATCCTTAGTTCTCTTGAAAAAAAAGAAGAAAAAAAAGAAACGTTACTTAGTTTATGTAACGTTTAATTTAAGATAAGGCGAAAATTCACGAGTAGGGCCTACCTCGACCTAGCGTTCTTCGCAGTGAACAAAATTAATATGTAAATACTTATGAGATAAATGGGGAGGTGGGGGAGGGGGGGGGCGTATCTATGTATGCGTTGTTTTTGACCTCAAGATGGCGAGAGGTTCTGCGCATGCGTTGATTTTTGAACTTTTTACAGTTTATTTGTTTCGGATATTTTCATTTTTTAAAGATTTTGTTATTTTCCTTTTTATTAGATCAGAACAAGTTTTACAAGCTAAAAATCTAATAGCAACGGATGGTGGGGTAAACGGTACATCTTAAAATTGTATGTAAATAAGGCTGATGGGGTCTATGTCGACCAAAAGAGTGGGGTTCCCTGTATACAGGAAATCCCCCTACAGGAACTCCACCTACAGGGAATCCCACTCTTTTGGTCGACATAGACCCCATGCCATCAGCCTTATTTACATATAATTTTAAGATGTACCGTTTACCCCACCATCCGTTGCTATTAGATTTTCGCTGATATCGCTGAAAGTCACGTGATGCTTAGCGACATCGGTAGAATTTGATGTTTTTCGATCTTTAGTGATAATTCTTAGAAATTCGAGTATGGTTTGCAAGTTTTATTGACAAACTCTAACCTGTGGGATTCCCTGTATACAGGGAATCCCTCTACAGGAACTCCACCTTGAGGGAATCCCACTCTTTTGGTCGACATAGACCCCATCAGCGTAAATAAGGACAGGCCTTGAATTCCAAGATAAGTATTTAACTGAATTCTCTCAATCGTGTGTACTATAAGCGCTTAGATGACGTCATTTGGTATATGTATTTCTCAGCTTTGAATGTCTTCTTTGCACGAAAGTTGTAGACTAAATAAATAATATACATTTTTAAGTTAGAAGCCATGTTAAGACACCACCGCGAAGACTGTAAATTGTGAGAGTTTATGTTCGTAAGATAACGTATAAGGCTGTATGTAACTGCAACAGAATGGATTTCATGAATGCTAGAAATGAAGAAGAATCCATAAAATAAATACATTTAAGAAGAAATCGTTTCAGCGAAGCCAGACTTTTTATGTGACATGAAACGAAGATGGAAACGGGAAAACGTCAAACATAATATGAAGAGGACAGAAAATACGACTACATTAGCGATAGTAAATTGAGTTTCAATATGTTAGTCAGAAGAAGATGAACGTTAGGTTGGCCTCTTCTCTCTCTCTCTCTCTCTCTCTCTCTCTCTCTCTCTCTCTCTCTCTCTCTCTCTCTCTCTCTCTCTCTCTCTCTCTCTCTTTCTCTCTCTCTCTCTCTCTCTCTCTCTCTCTCTCTCTCTCTCTCTCTCTCTCTCTCTCATGTTGTTTATTGTTGTAATTCTATGTTGTAAGCGTGAGATCAGATTACGAAGTACTTACAGGCATTTTACCTGACATTTTATCAAGAACCTGCGCGATGCTGTTGACCGTGATGACCACGATGCTGCCGCCGATGACGATGTCGACGACGCCGATGATGATGATGATGATGATGATGATGATGATGATGATGATGATGATGATGATGATGATGACGACCGGGGATTTGAGGATGTTGCAAGGAGCAAATGTACTTAAAGATGTCTTTCCTTGACTTGTGCATCTTCAGTCTGTCAAAGTTACTCAGCAACTTCGCCACACAGACCCCTGTAGCGGGACGCGCCATTCATTGGGAGTAATCCTTGCCCCTCTATTCATATCAGCTTCACAATCCTCTTACAAATTCAGCCCTCGGTTCCATACTCGGCACTTCTCCACCGGATTGAGTCTCGCCGGGGACGAGAAAGGTCGAGAGGCAAAGGTCGCGGGTCACATGACCTTCTTCTCGCGAGAACGAGAGCACAGGTGGCGCTCGAGGCGGGTCGCCTGAAATTTCAACTCGGAAAACGCGACGAATAGCGCCTCGGACAAGTACTCTGGGATTAAATTTCGGATTCGGAGGAGGCACGGTCAAGGAGCAGGGAGAGGGACAGTGTATTATTGCTGAAGGAAGGGTTGGGGGGGGGGGGGAGGGGGTAAATCCTGGAGGAGGATCAGCTATGGCTGCGGAGAATGTGCCAGATGAACTAATCCGTCCTCGGTCGCTCCCCCCTCTTACCAATCCTAGAGGCAATTTCTTTTTGTCTTCTGACTTTCAGCCGGGACCAGTTTCGGGAGATGCTTTAATTTTCTTTCTGATGGATTGGGGCAAGATTGGCTGTTGTGGAGAAGGAAAAAATGAAGAATCAACAGCTACTTGGGTTTCAGCTGAACGGGAAAGTGACGAGTTACCCGTCGGGGTAATTATAAACAGACATGGCTTTCATCTAACCTTTCTTTCCCGTTGCCCTGGTCTGATGAATAAACGTCTGATTAATTCCGTGTTCGTCAAGACTGGACGCGCCCCAAAGACAACCATTTCATTTTTGCTTTCTTGGCGCTTATCTTGTCCCCTGGGGAAACATTGATTATAAAACGTCTTATGTTTCATAAATCAGAAATCATTTTTTTCTTGTGAGAATCCTTCCTACATTCCAAACCCGAAATGTTTTGTTTGAGACGATGAAATTACAATGATGACAGTTATGAAACACATTTGTAAAAACAAGTTTTAGTAATTAAGTTTGTTTTTTTCCTTCTTTTGTATGAAAAAACTAAATTAATCATCCTGAACTTTTTCTCTCTCGGGACTGTTTCGAATAACTTTGTCGATTTCTCGTATATTGGTACTACGTGACGTGTTATCATGCGCTTTACAAGTGGATTGTATCAGTAGGTACGTAGAAAACTCCCTTTAATTTTTGACACACCAGTAAATGAGGTGAAAGTCCTGTAAAAAATGTATTTTGCATTTTCATCTGCCAAATCTTTTGTTTGTGTGATTGATTTGTCTGTTTCTTTGTTTCTTTGTTTCTTTGTTTCTGTCTTTTTCTGTTTCTTTCTTTCTTGATATTCATTAATTCATTGATTTATTCTTTGTCAATTTATTTATACAGTGGTCGCCGCTTAATAAAGCCACTTCTAGACCGACGAAAAATGGCTTTAATAAGTGGCGGATTTATGAACCGGCGGTCCAGGAATACGTCATTTTCGAGAAAGAAAAAAAATCTTCTCTTTTGTTTACGTCACTCAGTCACTTTCTTTCGTCATTTACACTTGTTTGAATCTAAACAAAACTTCACGAAGGATGTTGAACTTTTGTTTTAATTATGTACATGCATGTACGTGTACTTAACTTTGATCACTTCGGTACATCAATAATTTCACTGTCACCGTCACGAATCATTACTCGTCAGAGAAGAACGATTTTATGAGTGTTTGTTTGTTGGTCGTCTTCCACTTTAGAACTAGATAATGTGAGTTTTAGTCACAAACTACGTGATTTCTCAGAGAAAACTGGCTTTAATAAGCGGCGGGTTGGTTTTATTAACCGGCTTTTTCTAATACATAAGATATAGTGATAAATCCGGACCGTCTGATATTGGCTTTTATAAGCGGCTGGCTCTATTAACCGCGGTTTTATTAAGCGGCGTCCACTGTATACTTCTTTATCATATTTTTCCACGTATCTTAAATGTATTTATTTGTTTCTTAGTTAAAAATGTGTGTCTTGATGGCATAGAATACGGTATGTCTACGAGGTCATGCATGTTCTGCTGATTTTCCCAGGCACTTCCTGTATTGCTATCCGTTCTCAATGTATTGTTGCATTTTGAGTTGAAGGGTTTTAGTTTGGAAAATGTGCAATTTTCTTGAACCATTAACTTTCATTTAGCCATTGCGTTGGACTACTCGTTTTGTTAACATGCTTTTATATTGGATGTACTTTGATCTGTTTTTGTTGCAATACAGAATAAACTCAGCAGAACGTAACCAAACAAAATTATGCAGTCTCGATGGTACATTTTATGTTTTACATGTATTCGACACCATACCTAGCTTCTCACTTGTCGCATTCTGTCGTGCGTGTTTTTTTCATAAAAAAATCTGATTTGTTTTCTATTGTGTTACTGTTACTAAATGTTGACACTGTCCATCTATTTTCTTCATTCGTGCATGTTCTTACTTCGTCTCACTTATTCATTCTTTGTTAGTCTTCTTTATGTCTTTCTGTCTTCCTTTCTTCCACCCCCCCCCCCCCCACCCCCCTCCTTTTCCTTATTGGGATATGTGTGTGGTTGCGAGTCAGGAAAGAAGGAAAGGGGGGGATAAAGCAGACACTGAAGACAATAGTCACTCTACCGGGGGATTTGACAGACAGGCGAGGGAGATGACACGCCGCCATTGGCAGTCAGTCAGGTTCGACAGACTGTGACCGTTCCTATCCCAGCATTCCCTTGTTCTGGCGGTGCCACTGTCAGACTTCCGGCCAATCTGTCTGAGAGTCGATGGTGCCTGTAGGCCCATTTCCAGGATGGAAGACACTCAGACCCCATTTTTAGAATGAAGATGCTGAACGGTTTGAACTGGTTGTAATACTCTTGTGGGTCGGTTCCGCTTGGTTTTCCGGTTCCGACCAGTGCGCGGTGGCTGACGGTAGAACAGAAGGAGTGACGTGTTTTGAAGTGTTTTGTGACAGAATGTCTTGGTATTCTGACTTTCTGACCGAGGAATCAATCACAGGAGAGACACCGTCGCGAATATTTTCAAACAAGATGGAATATATTATGTTCACAATGTCGAGCTGATATACTCTTTAATTTTCTATTTTCTAACAGTTTCCTTTTTTTCTCTCTCCACGTCATTTCTGTTTTATGCCTACTGCGTGCAATTCTCTGGGTTGTTTTTTTAAATCCTAGCTGAATTGCATGGGTATATTGTTCCCCAAACAGAAAGTGTGTTTCCTTGTGTCAAAATCATTATGTAGATTGTTTTCTACGCTTAGGCCTAAAAAAAAATAGGTGTGGTTACGGTAACCCGACCTACCCTACTTTTAGGTGCCGACCCTATAACTTTTTATTACATTTGTCAAAAAAAAACAAACAAAAAAAACGAGTGCAGAAAACGCAATGAAAGCGAAATCGCCCGAGTCGCACACTTATTTTCCTGTCAAGTAGGTTTAATTTGTACACATTAGAAAAAAAAGTTAAAAAAAAAAAGTGATTGCCTACCTTCCTACCCTATTTTTTTTTGGGGGGGGGGGGGGGGGGGAGGGTTGGGTGGGGGTGGGGGTCGTATGGGGGGGGGGGGGGTGCTGTTGTTGTCCAAAATGCTGTTGTCTTAGTAGCAATTATGTGTTCTGTCTTCGTCCTCTTTGTTGTCGTCGTCGAGATCTCATCTTTTGGGCATGACAGCAGAGACATACATTCTATCTATGTCTCTGATGACAGTGAGTATCGTAATCAGTCTTCAGTAATACTAATAGTGGAGCTGCCTCTAAACTGGTTATATAATGCACGTGTCAGAGGAATGTGAACATTCCATAATATGACATCACCTACCGTTGCACCCATTGAACATCGAGAGAGAGAGAGAACAAAATTGAATTTACGTTACCATTAGTCGAGTCATAGCTTCAGATTGTTAGATTCCAGAACTTTATAAAGAAGGAGTTAGGTGGGGTGGGGGGGGGGGGGATTACCAATGATATTCAACAAAAAACAGTTGAACGCACAATCGACGCTTTCAGCACGTCACAAGCACACACACACGAAAGCTAAGTGAGCACTCCAACGGGCAGCAACAAAAATTCAGATCAGGAATCAGTTGCATTCGGAAAACTCTGGAAGCATTGTGTCTGAGCAAATATTGTCACAGCTAAACGTCGCTCCCCCGCCGCTGAGCTCTGTAACGGGATTGTCTGCTCCTGACGCATCTCTGCCTCGACAGGTGGCGTTGTTGATTCAAGGGACATCATTCTCGCGTTCTGTGTACTCGCGTTTCAATGACGGAGTGGCGGGCCTTTGTTGGCTGAGTGGCAGATAGATGCGCGAGACCTGTGACCTCGACATCAGGACATCAGGAGCCGCTGATGCCTCAAATCTGAAGACTTCTCAATGTCCCTTGGAAGCTTGCTGATGGGCTGTTGGAAATACGAATCAGATTAATACACTTGGGGCTAGGTCCAAATTGCATGGTTGTTTTGCTGACTTCCTTGTGTACTTAACTCATATGTAATATATTGTATTATATAAGTGTAATTAATGTGTTACTGTGTTTATTTCACAATTCAGAAAATGCATGGTGCCTTTTTCATGCAAGTTTTTTTCATTGACATTACTTGTGGAATTTCTGATGTTGTTATTCTCTACGTTATAGCTGCTCGGTCGTCCGTTCTACGGTAGATGCTCTTGGCATTCTTAACGGTATCAGAATGTCTGGTATTTAAGGAAACTGTTCCGATACTTTGAGAAGAGTAGAAAATGATACACTGATATAGCACACGGTATCACTCCAATAAGGTCACTTATTTTTTTGCAGTGGGCCTCCAGAGGATATTTTTTTTGTCTGTTTGTATCAGACCTTCTGGTCGACACAATAAATGGACGATGTTATAGTAAAGCCACGTCATAAATTATTCCCAATACAGTTGAATCTGTCCCAGCGACAACACTTAACAACGGCCGCCTGCCCATTACGACCACTCAAAAGAATCGCCCACGAGGTGGTTGTTTTCCCGTATATAATGAACTTTTCCATAACTATCTCACGTCTATAAAGAACACTTTTGGGTGATACTTATGGATGATGGTCCCGCTGTTCCCCTAATCTACCCCCACCCTGAATGCCCCCCCCCCCCTGCTCCTTCCACTACTTTCTAAATGGTTTGCGTC
Source organism: Littorina saxatilis (assembly GCF_037325665.1). NCBI lineage: Eukaryota > Metazoa > Mollusca > Gastropoda > Littorinimorpha > Littorinidae > Littorina > Littorina saxatilis. The sequence goes on from NC_090259.1 coordinate 10,543,351, forward strand.
GTCAACACGATTGTTCAAAAATTTCTTCCTAGCTTCATTGTTTGAACATAGGAAGCTGTGGAATCATAAGTCATTTTACAATATAAAATAACTGACGCTCAACAGTCTGAAAATGTCTACGTTACAACTGTTGCTTACAATTGTCTTTTAACATGACAATGAAATCATCCCTTGTTTTCCGTTACAGTTTTATTTAATCAGAATAAGACCATCAGCGGTTGAAGCCATGGATTAACCATGAAGTATTTTAACACATTGTATTGTTTGTCCGGAAATGTTCAGTGTGTCAGTGTCTGTGATGCTGTTCATTGTTCTCTCTTTTTTGTTGTTTGTTTGTTTGTTTGTTTCACAACAGAATCAAGTCTATTGGCACATTTGGTCCAATACAAAAGCGTTATATTTTATATGAAGCAAAGAACAGGTTTTTGAACACTTTATAACTGCTTCGTGGACACTCGAGGTGTCAGTGTTAGGCGTTTAAACGCTCCTTTAGCAGATAATTAATCGGATTCGCCTGTCAGAGTCTTCACAGTCTTCCAAGTGGCCACTGAGAGGGAAGAGTAGAAACACTGAAAGAATTAGTTTGTGTCGGATAAAAAGACCTTTCTGTCCGGACCTGGAGAGCTAGATCCTTGATCACACGCTGTGAATAGTGTCCCTGGGTGATCCGACACAGTCCTGGGGAAATCCTCGTATCTTCTTGTTTGTGTAACTGGGGTCTGTTTGGGTTGTAATGTGTCCAGAAGTGAAGCTTGGGGATAGTTAGGAATGAGAAGTGGAATATTGCTTATTGTAAAGTTTGAAGGTTTTTTTTCCTGAAAAGTAAAGTTTTATTAAAATCTAGACGTGAAAGGTGCATGTGCACTGTTGCATTAACAAACAAACAAACAAAAAACAAACAAACAAACACAATAACCAACCAACCAACCTGTTACAGCAAACCATCAATATAAAAAGAAGGAAGAGATACTTTCATTATTTGATGTATTGATACAAACTTACTGCAAAAGATCAGGCACACAGGGATATGCACCAGCAACAGCAGTAACAACAACAATTACAGAACTATTTGTATGAAAAGGAAGACCGCTTATATGTATTTTACTAGTATGGCTTTGTTACCATTTGTAATAGAAAAAAATGAACTAACTTTTTAGCAGCACTGTTCGTTTTTACCAATTAAGTCATCCTCATGGAAAACCGGCACGGTTGGCCTAGTGGTAAGGCGTCCGCCCCGTGATCGGGTCATACCTAAGACTTTAAAATGGGCAATCTAGTGGCTGCTCCGCCTGGCGTCTGGCATTATGGGGTTAGTGCTAGGACTGGTTGGTCCGGTGTCAGAATAATGTGACTGGGTGAGACATGAAGCCTGTGCTGCGACTTCTGTCTTGTATGTGGCGCACGTTATATGTCAAAGCAGCACCGCCCTGATATGGCCCTTCGTGGTCGGCTGGGCGTTAAGCAAACAAACAAACAAACAAACTAATCCTCATGGAAACTTTTTCCCGAATACGTTTTTCGCACCGTATCATCACACAATGATACTAAGAACGCGCATGCGTGTTCCGCAAGACTGAACCACTTCCGCAGCTGCCGTTCACTGTGGCCAGCGAGCCATTGAACACAATGCGCATGTCCAAAGCAATTTTTTCGCCTCTCTATTTACTGAAGAGCTCTTTTTTCAGGGGCGGATAATAAATGAGCATGTCGATTGCATGTTCGTCCCTGGAGATGGAACGGCAATCGAGACTATAAAAAAGGGTCTGACCAAGAGTCTTTTTTTATGTTTTATTTTTTATTGATGGATTCTTTTTTATTTTTTTGTTTGTTTCTGGTTCTTGATGGCTTTTACTCTTTTGTGGAAAAGCTTGGCGCAACTAGTCTCAAGCAGGGATTTCAGAACCCTTGATTTTTTTCTTTCTCTCTCTCTCTCTCTCTTCTATCAAAAAAGGCACTGGAGATCCGTTTTGTTTGCAAAGCGTTGATGATGGATGATACGGAAGAGAGAGAGTGTATTGTGTGCAGAGAGCAGGACGTCATCTGTTATAGGCCTGGCTGTTCTGTTACAAAGTGCAGCTCTTTTGCAACCGTTGGGAGTTATGAGAAGCGATTTGGACATCAGGAGATTGTTGCAAAGGCCGCAAGCAAGGGTTTACTTTCAACCGTGGACACAGAAATGTTCAAAAGTATGCCGCAGCTAGAAGAAAGAATTATGTTCGAAGCATAACCAACAAGAAAAGTAATTGCGTGAGACGACGAGAACGAGGATACATTTATTTTGTTAAACTGGCATTGTTTGGACAGCACAAATTGCAACACTTAGCACAAAACGATAACCACACACATTGCACACAGAAGCCAGTGGAGATATAATGTACAAAGATGTAAGTTCACCGCACATATGAACATGATTTTACACACCCATAAAATTGTTTCCTTCTTGCCCAAAAAACAAAACAATACTGTTAAGTACATACATTGGTTAAGAGGTAATGAATGATATTTTTTAATGTTTGAATTGTATTCTTCTTCTTGGAAAAGATGAACAAAAGCTGTTGTGATCCTGTTACCGCTGCTTACCTTCAGTCCATTTTTAATCTTTATTACACCCCGGTATAGGGGTGTGTATAGGTTTCGCTCGATGTGTTAGTTTGTTTGTGTTCGCATATATATCTCAAGAATGAACGGACCGATCGTCACCAAACTTGGTGAACAGGTTCTATACAATCCTGAGACGGTCCTTACAAAAATTGGGACCAGTCAAACACACGGTTAGGGAGTTATTGGTGGATTAAGATTCTACAAGGACTTATAGCGGGACATATTAATGGTCAAAGGGAAATAACCTTCTCAGTTGGTGGCAGTGAGAATGGTTATTTCCCTTTGACCAACGGGGGTGTTTTTCCTACCTCGGAGGAATTTCTTGTTTCTTCAGGTTTCATATATCAAAACTGTTGGTATAGTAGTTTCAGTATAGTAATCATGCATATACATGAGAAAGAACGTGTGTCCGTATCAAGTCCTTTTGTGGAGTACCATTTATTGATTTCACTGACCCTGTATGGGCAGTAATACTTTAACTTCAGATCTTTACTTCTCGGTTCAAAGAAACTGCAGTTTTGTCAAACTTAAGCAGAAAAGTTGTGTCGTTTCAAAAAGTCTTCTCCAAAATAGGCAAGGATTTTTCAGAAGCCTGCTCAGACATCTGTTTTAAAGTAGATCTGAAACACATATTGTGTCGTTAACTCACTAATAAGCACATGTCAATGGTTTTATACATAAAGGCATAACTGACAGGCGAAGTTTGGTAACTGGAATTTAAACAAACACGTGACAAAACAAATTAAGAACAAGTCGCGTAAGGCGAAAATACAACATTTAGTCAAGCTCAGTCGAACTCACAGAATGAAACTGAACGCATTGCATTTTTTCCGCAAGACCGTACACTCGTAGCATCGTCTGTCCACCGCTCGTGGCAAAGGCAGTGAAATTAACAATCCAGAAAAGCGCGGTAGCGGTTGCGCTGAGGAGGATAGCACGCTTTTCTATATCTCTATTCTTTTTAACTCTCTGAACGTGTTTTTAATCCAAACATATCATATCTATATGTTTTTGGAATCAAGAACGGACAAGGAATAAGATGAAATTGTTTTTAAATCGATTTCGGAAATTTAATTTTAATCATAATTTTTCTATTTTTAATTTTCAGAGCTTGTTTTTAATCCGAATATAACATATTTATATGTTTTTGGAATCAGAAAATGATGAAGAATACGATAAACGTAATTTTGGATCGTTTTATAAAAAAGTAATTTTAATTACAATTTTCAGATTTTTAATGACCAAAGTCATTAATTAATTTTTAAGCCTCCAAGCTGAAATGCAATACCAAAGTCCGGCCTTCGTCGAAGATTGCTTGGCCAAAATTTCAA
>NC_090259.1:10552282-10559782 GCF_037325665.1 Littorina saxatilis
TACAGAACAATATAGGTCCTAATACAGACCCTTGAGGCACACCACTTTTGACAAAATCATTCGACGAAGTTTTACAGTTGATGAATACATATTGTTTCCGTTTTGAAAGATATGATTCGAAGAAGGCACAAGCAGAGTCATCTTTTAAGTAGCATTGTAATTTCTTTAATAATAAGGAGTGGTCTACAAGGTCAAATGCTTTTTTAAAGTCCAGGAATAACGCTCCTGTTACTTCGGACTCATTAATAGCTGATAACCAAGTTTCACATAAAGAGCTGAGAGCAGTGTGGCATGAATGCTTAGAGCGAAATCCAGACTGAAATGGATGAAACAAATTCATTCGTTCCATATATTCCAGTAAACATTTCTGAATATGCTTCTCCAAAGGCTTAGATAAAACAGGTAAGAGGGAAATTGGTCGAAAGTTGTTAGGGTCCGTAAGATCCTTGCTTTTTGGGAGTGGCACTACCTTGGCACATTTTAAAATAGAGGGAAAAACGTTTTGTTGTATGCCAAGGTTGTAGACATAAGTCAGTGAATCAATTATGTATGGTAAAGCAAGTTTGAGCAACCGGACAGGAATCTTATCGGGACCCATTGACTTTTTATTCGCCATCTGTTCTATCAGTTTTCCAACCTCGTGGACAGTAATGGGTGGAATAGAAAACGATTCGTTTTGAGTCAACTTTCGTCCACAAAATGTTTTTAATTTTTCTAGAGAGACATCAATATCAAGGGACTCATTCTGCGTGAGACAGGCTTTCAGTTTCTCTGCGAGCGAAATAAAGTGTTGATTAAAATCTTCTGGAGTTATTTGTGACGGAGAATTGGTCGATCTCTTTCGAGATTTATCAAGAACTTCATTCATTGCTCGCCAAATTGTAGAAGTATCTCTCTTATCAGAAAGCAATTTATTAAAATAATCTGCTTTTGCTTGCCTTACCGTTTTCAAAACTTCATTCCTTTGTAATTTGTACTCGCTTTTCAGGTTATGTTCTTTAAAGAAATCACGCAACGCCATAGCCTCAATAATGTCCGATGTCAACCAAGGGGGCATGTGGGGATGTTTCACCCTATGCTGACGTAGTGGAGCGTGTTTATCAATAATGGAACACAAAATCTCATGGAAAAGATTGCAAGCATCATCTGCGTTACTGCAATTAAATACGCTTTGAAATGGCGCTCGATTAAGATCACAGAAAAAGGCAGACTCGTCAAAGTATTTAAAACTTCTGTATTCGATAGTTGTATGACCTTTATGCTGTGATTTGGGCAATCTCAGAACAATCGAGCAAAAAACAGAATAATGATCACTGAAAGTGGAGTGTACTACTTGTACATTTGAAACAGTGGTCTTATCATCAGTATAAATGTGATCAATAAGGGTAGATGAATTATTGGTTTCTCTTGTAGGGGTTTTAACTAGCTGGTGAAGACCAAATAGAGCAGTGGTTGAGCCCCAAGTTGTTTGGGGTCTCTGTAAATTAATGTTAAAATCGCCAAGCAATAGTACATTCTCATCACGACGTTTTGCTCTGTCCATCATTAAAACAAAATCATCATTCCAACTTGTTGTTTCAGCAGGATTCCGATATATATAACATATTAACAAAGGCGAGGATTTACCATTTTTCAACTCCACCCACAAACATTCCACATTTTCATCTTCAAGATCGGCCCTTCGCTTCACAATGCCAGCAATAGACCGATGGACATACAGAGCAATACCTGTTTGGCCAGTTTGTGCACTATCGCGTCGTAAAACAGAGTAATTTGGAATATCAATCAGGCTGTCCGAAACACGCGAATCTAGACGTGTTTCGCAAACACCAAAAAGATGTACGAGCTGTGGTTGTTTGTTCAAAAATACACAAACATCAGGCACTTTGTTGACTAAATGGTAAATGTTCAAATGCCCGATACGGAGAGAAGAATCCGCCGTTGACATTAAATAAAAGTGAAATAATTATTAGAACAATTTAACAGCAACAACAAAATATGCAAAAATTCAAGCAAAAAATGGGAAGAAGATTGAACAAACAAACAAAAAAAAGAAGAGAAAGTGAGACAGTTGCGCAGCCCTAATGACTCACATACACGCGCACACACAAACAATTACTCTGATATAAGATCAAAATTAATGAAGGGAAGAAACTTGACCAAAAATTGAAGAATTAAAGGGAGGTTACAATCAGTGAATCCCCAAACCTAGGACAAGGGCCTTTGCAAAAATGCGAAGACAATGCAGTAAAAAGAGAGAGAGAGAGAGAGAGAGAGAGAGAGAGAGAGAGAGAGAGAGAGAGAGAAGAGAGAGAGAGAGCGAGAGAGGGAGAGAGAGAGGCATTCGTTTCTGTCTCTATAAACATTGCATTGTTGTAAAAAGAAAGAGAAAGAGGGATCCCTGCAAACGGAAATTAATTTTTAGCGTCAAATGAAATTTTAAGATATGCCCTGAAGAAGAACAAATTCTGACATAAAAAAATCAGGTTCGCTTGTTATGACTGGCTTCTGGTAAATGATCTCGTCGCAGAAACAATCCACAAATGCGATGCGTGTTACATGAGATGAAACAAAATCACAACAACATTTCGAAAAACAATGTTTTTATTATTTAAAATGGGAACAGAAAATTATGCTTCCATACGGGGAAAAGTTTAAAAACGACAGGAATAAAAAATGTCAAAATAGTAATCACTGTTTGAAAATCTAGGTTAGCCTTAGTAACCGAACGCTAAAATATAAACAAACAAACGGATACATGAAAACATTTATAAAAACAAACAGACAAACAGACAAACCCGTTAAAACTCAAAACGGAGAATCAAAAAACAAATACAACCTCAATAAAGATGATGAATAGTAGGCCTGTCGGTCAGAGAAAGAAAACAACCAACAAAAGAACAAACAAACAAATAAAAAGCTGGAACAAAAACGACACCGAATCTGACTATCGCGAATTTACTCTGCATGATACTTTCACACGACAATTTTTCCGACACTCGCCAAAGCAGCGTCCGGATGTTGCACCACACTTTGAAGTAATCCCACACTTTGAAGTAAATTACTTCAAAGTGTGGGGATGTGCCCCACACTTTGAAGTAAACCCATTTTTTACTTCAAAGTGTGGGGGGATCTTCCCACACTTTGAAGTAAACTCAGTTTTTACTTCAAAGTGTGGGGGGATCTTCCCACACTTTGAAGTAACTTACTTCAAAGCGTGGGACTTTTGCATCGCCTGTTTGAGCCTTATGATTTTGTCCAAAAAAATGGCAAAGTCTTTTTGATGAGTGAACAGAAAAAGTGAGCGAGCCAAGAAACATAGTGATGTTTGTTATGAGGCTTTAAGCAATGTCGCATTGTTGAGTGTGACGAAGACTCGTGGTGACGATTTTAAAACATGTTGGGTCATGCGGAGACTATCTGGGAACAATTGGGCTAATTCGGCACGATTTTACAAGCATGGGCTCACTGTAAAAAGCCCCCCCCCCCCCTACGACATTACTCCACAAAATCTCCCCACTGTCACAATTTCCCGCCAAATGTCCGCAACTGCGATAATTTCCTGCCAAATATTCCAACTGCGACAACTCCCCGCCAGATGTCCCAGCTACGATAATTCTCACCAAAATGTCCCCACTACGACATTTCCCCGCAAAATGGCCTCCACTGCGACAATTCCCCGCCAAACAGCCCATCTATGACGATTCGTCGCCAAATGTCCTCACTACGACAATTCCCCGCCCAGTGTTCCCCACTGCGACAATTCCCCGCCAAATGTCCCCACTACGACAATTCCCCACATAGTGTCCCCCACTGCGACAATTCCCCGCCAATTGTCCCCACTACGCCAAACTCCCTGGAAAATGTCTCCACAATTCCCCGCCAAACGGCCCCACTACGACAATTCCCCGCCAAATGTCCCCATTACGCCAATTCTCCCTGGAAAATGTCCCTACTACGACAATTCCCCGCCAAACTGACCCACTACGACAATTCCCCGCCTAGTGTCCCCCAATGCGACAATTCCCCGCCAAATGTCCCCACTACGACAATTCCCCGCCTAGTGTCCCCCACTGCGACAATTCCCCACCAAATGTCCCCACTACGCCAATTCTCCCTGGAAAATGTCCCCACTGCGACAATTCCCCGCCAATTACCGCAGTTGTGGAAATTTTGCGACGAATTGTCGTAATGGAGACGTTTGGCGGGGAATTGTCGCAGTGGGAGGCATTTGGCGGGGAATTGGCTTAGTTGGGACATTTGGCGGGGAATTACCGCAGTTGCAAACATTTGGCGAAGAACTGTCGTAGTGGGGCCGTTTGGGGGGGAATTGTCGCAGTGGAGTTACTGAGTTTACTTCAAAGTGTGGGAAGATCCCCCCACACTTTGAAGTAAAAAATGGGTTTACTTCAAAGTGTGGGGCACATCCCCACACTTTGAAGTAATTTACTTCAAAGTGTGGGATTACTTCAAAGTGTGGTGCAACATCCGTCCACCTCCCCCCAGTTTGCAACAATTAGCTAGCGTTTGGGTCCTGGGTAGCCCAGTGGATAATTACGAGTCGTCGATCGTGGCGATAGTGCCTCTTGTGACCCTGGCTTCCCTCTAATTAACAGTCCGCGTAATTGTTGAGGTTCTGCCAAAAAGTGCGTCGACCATGTTTTGTGTGTGTTTCTGTCTGTTGGGGCGATTTGGGACAGATGTGTGGTGTTTTCATGTTGAAGGCAATGTCAGCTTGTCCAGAGTTTTCTCCTGCTGTAGTTTCTTGCATGCACTGGGGGTATATGTAGAGGTTACATGCCGAGTCTCAGTGATTATTAAAAATAATGGTCGAAGTTAGCGGATCATGAAAAATGCGAGCTTCAGCGAGCTTTTTCATGACCGCGAACTGAGACCATTATTTTTTATAATCACTGAGACGAGGTGTGTAACCTCTTTATTCCTCCTTTCTTCAGTTATTCAAAGAAAAGAGGAGGTTTTTTGCGAAAGTTTGATCGAATCCTATTCACTCAACCAGTCAACCTGCGCAGGCGATCGATTAATGCGCGGTTGTATAGTTCTGTGCAAATCATTCCATTCTGTTAAAACACTTCTTGTCAGTTTTCCTATTTTGGACTAAAATCAAGTACACAGATATGCTGTTATTCTGCTGTGGCGGCAAAGGCAGATATTGTGTGTTCTGTATATGTTTTGGTATCGCTTAGGATAATGTTCTTTCGTCAAATGGGACTAGCAGACGAACTTTTGCACCCGTGTTCCAACGTTAAAAACTGTATGAAGTTCAGTTTTCTGGGGAAAATAGTGTATGAAACCGCTTTATGTTGTTTAAATTGATGAGATGTGTGCATTTGGTTGCGTGTGATCTGTTTATTAAATGAAATATTGTTGAAAACTGACCGTCGGATTGCAGTCTGTTGTCGAAGAAACTGAGTGAAAAGAAGGGGAACTACTCTTGTCGCTAGACAAAGTATGAGTTACTTGCCTTGCGGGAAATTGCTTGTGATGAACGTTTGAGCAAAGGCAAATCTAGATTCAGAAAACAACCGAACTCATGGATTTTATATGAAGATTCATGTGTTCAGGCCTGTAGTTGTTAATTTAAATGCGGTATGTTTGTATTGTTTGCTCCAGAGATGTATACTTCGTACGTTAGAGCGTTCGGAACTTTTCAGTCGCAAAAAGTAGTACCGAAACAGAACAACTTCTCAACCCATTGCACTATCGAGGATTCAGGCTGTTGCTGGGTCGTTATTTGTTTGGTTGCTGGGTCATTATCGAAAAATAACTACCCCTACAAGTTTACAGAGGTAAAGAAGCAGAGGGGGGAATAACTGTCTGTACTTTTCTTTTATTTGTAGCTTTGTGTGTACCTGAGCCTGTGCACTTCTTCTTTTATTTTTTGTGTATTCATTTTTGTATTTTGTCATGACTGCACGGACAGCGCCATGTTGACACTTCTGTGTTGGTCACTTCCCAAACCAAGACCAGTCTCATTTTTTTCCCAATTAAATTTTTATTAATTCTACATGTTCATCCACATAATATTTTTTCCCACGTGTCATTTAGTCACGTTCAAAGATGTCACAGTGACTTAGAATGTGAATCCAGGGCTATGTGCAAGAGGACAACAGCAGCTGCAAAATGCACAATATAAAATCAGTGTGTGTGAGTGAGTCTTACCGAAGTTGATAACGGCACAGTATTTCGCGCACTATAAACGTATTAACTAATTTCCATATGAAAGAGAACCGGAACAACTACTTTGATCATAACACTCATAATTATTCACTTCCTTTTTCCGCTCCCGCCATCAAAAGAGGGCCACGTCATACGAGACTAGTTAACAAAACCATCGAGCCGCACTCCATAATTATGTCTTTGGCCTTATCATCAACGATCATCTCTTCAAGCAGGTGGACCTAGTTTCCACCAGTCTTTTCTCCCCTTATGAAAAGGGACAACACTCTTGTCAGGGATAAAGAGAGTGGGGTCCCCTTGTCAGTGCTCTAACCCCGGGGTTGGGGGGGGGGGGGGAATAACTCCTCCCATTTTTGCGTTCGCACGCGCAGTGGTGGCCCCTAATTTGCACGTGATATGATCGCGGTTCGATTCCGCTCTTGCTGAGTCGCAGACCACGGGATCGGCAGGGCCAGATGACGTGAAAAATGGTGTAGAAGTCGGCACAGGGCAGTCTGTTGCTCTTTTTTGTGTGCATTGTTTGCTTATATTCCTTTATTTATCCGAAGAGCAGCCTTCATGATCGCCATAGAGGTTTAAGGGCCGATAAAAAGCTACATCTAAACAGCATGCAGTAAGAGTACCTATTCCATGAATTTCATTTTGTATTGTATGGACAATAACAAATATTATTCTTATGTTCTTGTCTTATATTGATTTCTACTGTTCAAGTGTTTTTGGGAAACGTAAGTCAGTGAAGGGACACGGCTAATGTTCTCTTTGCAGCAAAAGCGCGTGCATGCAGATGCAAACAGATAAGAATTGCGTCCGCCCCGTGATCGGGAGGTCGTGGGTTCGAACCCCGGCCGGGTCATACCTAAGACTTTAAAATTGGCAATCTAGTGGCTGCTCCGCCTGGCGTCTGGCATTATGGGGTTAGTGCTAGGACTGGTTGGTCCGGTGTCAGAATAATGTGACTGGGTGAGACATGAAGCCTTGTGCTGCGACTTCTGTCTTGTGTGTGGCGCACGTTATATGTCAAAGCAGCACCGCCCTGATATGGCCCTTCGTGGTCGGCTGGGCGTTAAGCAAACAAACAAACAAACAAAAAGATAAGAATTCGACCATATGGTTTGCCTATTCAGAAACCTAACAATCTTTTTAAGAAAGAAAGTTAAAGCCTAATTTCTGTGGAGAAAAGTGTCATTCTTTTTGTTGTCCTAAATCAGACGTCAGAGAGCTTAGAAATGCGTATATCAACGGGTACATTTTTGTTTAAAGCCATATGTACTCGATGACTATACACGCTAATTGCTTTACCAA
>NC_090259.1:10564782-10594782 GCF_037325665.1 Littorina saxatilis
TAAAGGATTTCACTGATTAAGATCACTGAAGGGTTAAGTTGAGGGGGGGGGGGAGGGGTTGGGAGAGATGCAAGGGTTGTGATGGTAGTCGAGATGGTGATTAAGAGAGGGTAGACTACTGAGCAGGTTCAACCTTTATTATTTGAAAAGGAAATGTGAAAATACGAAGAAATCAACTTATAATGCTTTTCCTTTCTTTCTATTTATTTGTTTTTATTTTATTAATTTATTATTATTATTATTTGTGTATTATTATTTTGTGTGTGTGTGCGGGGGGGGGGGGGATACAAATTCTACCCTCAGTTACAACAAACGAATTGGACGCTAACAAATTCGTAAATGGTTTAGAGTCACAATTTTGTTAATAATAACGAAGGGACTAGGGATTTTGCAAACATGTGAACACTTCAAAATCACACGTTTGTTCGTTAAAACGGACAAGAAAAATGATTAGATGAGTGAGTTAATGAGCAAAACTGTCTTAGACAGCCAGGACAGGAAGGGTCCTTCTTGCAAATTTCAGTTGGAAACTTGAATCATGACGCCACCCCAACACAGCTTCAGTCGTCAGTTTATTCATAAAATAACGTGCGAAACAAACATACAAACAACAGCAGCAACATGAAGCGACCTCATCAAATGTAACATCATTTGGGATCCCGCATTCATAGCATGCTAGTACTTTGTTAATCCGTTCGTAATTTGTTTGAATTGAAACCAAATTGTGTCCTTGAAGCAAGCTCCAGAGGCTTTTTTTATTTTTTATTTTGTTAATTTTACTGAGAGTTTTCTATGGTATTGCCAAAGAAGGTAATGGTTATTCAAAGTAATGTAGAGACAGACGGTTTAGATTCGCTGATATGTATAAATGTATACAGCTTTACTCGGATTACATTGACTGCAACAAAACCCGCCGTCTGCCCGTAAGTATACCATTGAACAGATGGTCAGAAAAGGTCCACGGTACATCACAGACGTTAGCTTCTATCTTTCCCTTCTATCTTTTTTTGCGGATCGCAGAACCGGAAGGATGCCAAGTCAATAGTAATTAGTTAATTAGTTCCGTCAGCCCTCGCGCACTTTGCGTTCGCTACGCAGCGCTGAGTAAAAGGATAGTTGGAGAAACAAAAAAAAGTTGGCTTTGTTTTGTGTAACTTTGAAGTTCGCCGTTATGTATTATGCGTACGACTTTAGGATGAGTATTGGAAGCAAGAGTACGGACTTACCAAACTTGTTTTGTTATCTTCAGATGTAATTGCTGGTCAGAGGTCCAGACCAGTAAAAAGTCTACGTTGCTTCATTGCTTGCTAAGGAAAGTTGGACAGTTTAGAATGACACGAGGCTGCGTTGGATAGCGAAGTAAATCTGTGTTTGTTTGTACGACTATTATTTTAGTTGTTCTTTGTTTTGGTTTTTTTATTTTTTTAAATTTTTATTGTTGTTTTAAAGAAGGGTAAAACAAGTATATTCCATTTTAACTAAATGAATGGTGTATAAACCTGCAGCTAGAGTTCTGGGAACAAACGGTGTTACGTTAAATCCTAAAAGTTCGGTACAAGAAGCAAACACACAAAGGCAAAAACAATTTGGAAGGTAGAGTCAAATATAAATTGTATGTAAATGTCAGTTATAGAAACAAAAACACGGTCAAAATATAAGTTAGTACGGAAAAGGAAACCCATTTTAAAAGTCTTTAAAAACAACAGCGTTACCACACACAAAAAGAAAATAAATATAACCAGAAAACGAATAAAAAGGAAAATAAATAGGCGAAGAAGTGAATAAAATACTTTTATTTAAATGTAAATGAAACAATCTTTTACAATTATATAATAAATTGATAAATGAATAAATAAATAAATGAAGGAATAGATTAACAAATAAATAAATAAATACAAACATACAAACGTCAATATACAATGAGAGAGAAGAACAAGTAGATCAATAAATAAATGTAGATCTATGAATAAATAAATAATCCAGTCTCCTGCTTTAAATAAAATTAATAAATGTAATAAAATAAAACATTCCTTTAAAAATCGTTCTGATAAAAACATTACAAAAAGATTGATTAAATAAAACAGAATTTTTTTTGGAGAGAATGGATAACAACACAAAAGTGTATTCAGTCGTTCAGTAACTATTTCATTGCCGGAAGAGCCATTATTACGGTTATTTCAAAGACGGAGTCCAACTCACAGTCATTAAGAAACAAAAACAGAAAAAACACCCAAAAAACATCTGCCCTGGGATATACACTGCAGAAGAAAGAATGCAACGTTTGAATGATCAAAGCAGTACAAAAAAGGCTGCCAGTACTGTGAAGATCAAGATAATCGCGCCCGGTACTTTCAGTTCCATGCCCTTTTCCTTTTTCTTTTTGAGTATTGTTGAAATGTATTGTGTTCATTCATTTGAGTGTGTTCTTAGCAAGACGTTTTTTTACATTTTATTTTGTGATTAAAAAAAAACTGGGTTCATTAAATCGTTTTGGACGTGCTTTTGTATTTTACTGGTTCAATTGTTTTGTCTTTTTAAAACCACCTATCGGTTTTCTAGGTTAATTGCACAGGTGAAAACTAGATTAGTCAGTATGGAAGGTTTTTATGTGATGAGAACGGGCGGTCGGAGGATTGGGCTGGTTTGGTTGGCGCTGGACATTTTTATTGAACATTGGAGGGTTTTTTGTTTTGTCTTTTGCAAACACATCGATGAACAATTATTTCCATATACATTTATACCACACAAAACACACATTTTATTGGGAGAATAAGATGAATTCTCCCTTCTATTTGCGACCGAACACAGGAAAGGGTGGAGGTGAGCTTGGGGGCCTGTTTTTATTTTGTTCCAGTCGGTGACGTGTTCATTAAAGCGATCGGTTAGTACGTGCCAAGACTATTGAATTGGGTGCGAGGAAGAGGGGAAGGGAGCAGAGTGGGGGTCAAGGGACTGGGATGGTTAGTTCAAGCAAAGATCTTCTAGGCTAGAAGATCTTTGGTTCAAGGCACACTCCTTACCGTGTAAACGATTTGGCTCATCACCCCCGCGGGTTAGGGGGAAGAATTTACCCGATGCTCCCCAGCATGTCGTAAGAGGCGACTAACGGATTCTGTTTCTCCTTTTACCCTTGTTAAGTGTTTCTTGTATAGAATATAGTCAATTTTTGTAAAGATTTTAGTCAAGCAGTATGTAAGAAATGTTAAGTCCTTTGTACTGGAAACTTGAATTCTCCCAGTAAGGTAATATATTGTACTACGTTGCAAGCCCCTGGAGCAAATTTTTGATTAGTGCTTTTGTGAACAAGAAACACTTGACAAGTGGCTCTATCCCATCTCCCCCCTTTCCCCGTCGCGATATAACCTTCGTGGTTGAAAACGACGTTAAACACCAAATAAAGAAAGAAAGATTTGGCTCATCACCTCAGATCTATGCCCTGGTGACGAGGATCTTTGAAATGCTCTCTTTGTATATGTGCGTCTGTGTGCGCTTTACTTGATTGTAAGGTAGAGCCTCTTGTATGAAGCATGTGTCCTACATAACTAAACGAACATAAATGATCGAAGAAGACAGAGAGCAACAATCCTACGAGAAGGAAGAAAGTTCAGGAAGAATTTGGAAAGATTGAAGAACGATAGGACGTAAGGAAAGAACGAACGAACAGGCAAACGAACAAATCCAAAAGAAACTTGTAACTTTCGTGTAACAACAGCAGCTTTTCTATGTTTCCGTCTTTCTTTCTTTCCTTCCTTCAGCAACACAGTTTTAAAGTCTAACTTCAGAAAACCACCAGCACCATCACCATCCTCCAGAGCAAGGCCACAGATGGCGCTACGACGTACAGTCATCAACGCGCATGCGCGGCACGTGCTCAACACGCGCCGTTACGCTTCAAACCGTTGGTGCGTCAATGGTCTGGGACTGGGCATACGAGCATATTAATTATACCGCATTTCACAACAGAGAAATTGGGGGGGGGGGGGGGGGCTTGGGTGAAGTTTCCTCGCGATGGTGATGCTGACAAGCTTCTGTTGCAGTGTGGGTAGGAGGGGTATTCAGTGAGGCTTGGGTGGGGTTGGTGGGTGTGGGGTGGGGAAGAGAGAAGTTGTAGGTTTGTTTGTTTGTTTGTTTGTTTAACGCCCAGCCGACCATGAAGGGCCATATCAGGGCGGTGCTGCTTTGACATATAACGTGCGCCACACACAAGACAGAAGTCGCAGCACAGGCTTCATGTCTCACCCAGTCACATTATTCTGACACCGGACCAACCAGTCCTAGCACTAACCCCATAATGCCAGACGCCAGGCGGAGCAGCCACTAGATTGCCAATTTTAAAGTCTTAGGTATGACCCGGGTTCGAACCCACGACCTCCCGATCACGGGGCGGACGGACGCCTTACCACTAGGCCAACCGTGCCGGTAGAAGTTGTAGGAATGGCGGACCTGAAAAGTAGGTCCAAGGATAAGCCTATGTATATTGCACAGATTTAATATGATATTCAGTGTGCCGGACCAAAAAACAACAACAAGTGAATATACGGGATCACCGACACAAAATAATTACGTTGTGCGTGGTTCCTAAGAAAGAATAAACAAGAACGGAAAAGAAAGATACGCATTCAGGTGTTCAATTTGTGTCATTGAGTGAAACTCAAGATTGAGATTAAAAGCGTAGTTTGTTAGGATATATTATGACAGTAAGTGTAGAGTGCTGCCCTGTCACGTGGTCTCAAAACCAAATTGGAAATCCACAGCATCATCATTATAATCATCCTCATCTCATTAATCATCCAAAATTTTAAACAAGAACGGAAAAGAAAGATACGCATTCAGGTGTTCAATTTGTGTGATTGAGTGAAACTCAAGATTGAGATTGAAAGCGTTGTTTGTTTGGGAGGGGGAAGGGGAGGGGGTATCAGCAGTTCCAGCGGTTCGTGTTAATTACTTTTGGTTTACAGCCCCCCCCCCCCCCTCCCTCCACCGTTCTTACCACCCTACCTTTTTTAAAGCCCCCCCCCAAAAAAAAAAAAATCTTAATACAGCAGGTCCTAAAACTGAGAGATGATGAAAATGGGAGTAAAGCTACAGAGATGATGAAAATGGGAGTAAAGCTACAGAGATTCTGAAAATGGGAGTAAAGCTACAGAGATTCTGAAAATGGGAGTAAAGCTACAGAGATTCTGAAAATGGGAGTAAAGCTACAGAGATTCTGAAAATGGGAGTAAAGCTACAGAGATTCTGAAAATGGGAGTAAAGCTACAGAGATTCTGAAAATGGGAGTAAAGCTACAGAGATTCTGAAAATGGGAGTAAAGCTACAGAGATTCTGAAAATGGGAGTAAAGCTAAAGAGATGATGAAAAGAAAGTGAAAAAAAATTCAGGTCGTAAAACGGGGGGAAGTCGTAAAATAGAGGGTCTTGAAACAGAGGTGTCGTAGTATTACATCACAAACTGAAGGGGTCACGACAGTGTTACGATTCCAGCGGTTCGTGTTAATTAGTTTGGGCTTACGGCGGAGGGTTTAACGCCTCCCTCGTCACGTGCTGTGTTGCACTAATCCCCGCAATGCCTCAGCGTGTCTGCGGGTGTGCACGTGCGTTGTGTCTCTGTCAAATCATCGATGAAATTGGCTCCTGTTGATGACATGCTGACATTGTGCAGATGTGATGACACGCCAAGTATGACACCTGTAGCCTGCTGGTGAGATTGTTAGTCATTACAACATCCGTCATGATTAAGACTCGTCGTCAAAACTAATAACGCGATCTCACATACGCATTCGCACGTACGCCCGCACAAGTGAATTCCTCTGTGTCTGTGTGAGGGTTTCTGAGGGTATGACTACTTTTTGTGCAGTCTTCCGTCTCTCTCAGCTTTCTGTCTGTCTGTCTGTCTGTCTGTCTCTGTCTCTCTCTCTCTCTCCTTAACGCACGCACACGCTCGCACGCACGCACGCACCCACCCACACACACACACACACACACACACACACACACACACACACTCGTGTGATGCCACGCCGAGTATCGCACCTTTAGCCTACTTAGTGTGTTAGTGATAATTCACTCCACAAAGTCACTGTGAGAGAGAGAGAGAGAGAGAGAGAGAGAGAGAGAGAGAGAGAGAGAGAGAGAGAGAGAGAGAGAGAGAGAGAGAGAGTTTTGTATGGTATTTGTACTGTTGTTATTACGGCTGAGGTGATTGTGTGTAGTTTACTCCCTGAAAACATAGAGCACCTTATCTGATCACATACGCACCTTTCAACACCTTGGCGTCCAATCATTTTCTTCCAACATCATCTTGTGTTAAGTTTACTAATTTGCTTTGAACACCTGTATTCGCGTCTGTACTACAACTTAGATTCTGCAGGCAGCGATTAGTTTTCCAGACAAAATTAGTTTTGTCGGTTCCGAAATAACGTTGGTCAGATTTGATTAATTTGCACGTGTGTTTGTTGATGCGCTGCGTACGAAGCAGGTGCAAGTTGACACGTGATGCCAGCTGTAAATAATCAGGTCAAGTCTGCGGCGTAAAACAAATGGTATACAGGCAGTTTGTAAAAATACAGTCATTTCAGTACTTAATTATTTTGCGAATGACCATCAGGTCTATCCACGGGAACAGAGCAACCTTTCACTTGGACCCATACCAGTGTTTAATGTGTGACAGGGGAGGCTACCGCTCCTTTCACAGCAGACTCTGCACCCGAGTTGTTGGCCTTTAAGTCAACACCGGTTGATTGTGGAATTCTGTTTGTGATGGGGTCTGGTGGTTTCCGATTGTCTGTATGTTCATGGAAACCTTCGGGTTTGCATAACAGTTTTTATAGGGCTAAGAAATTGGCCCTAACATTTTCAATCCTGTTTGATTGCACTTCGCCTCCCGATGTGATCGTAGTGGTACGGCACTCGGTTACAAATGATACATTCCGTCCGATGTAATCATCTCACCATCGGGTCTATGAACGGGATAAGAGCAACCTTTCACTTGAGCCAATACCAGTACTGTTTTTAACAGATACAGGGTGACCCAAAACAAATTCAACCCTCAAAAATGCTTATAACTTCTACATCTGTTGGCCGAATCAATTTATATTTTGGGGACATAAACTTCAGCCTATGCATAACCTTTCCAAAAAGTGGCAATTTTGTAGATCAAATGGTCAGACTTGTGTCCAATTTAAAAAAACCAGGTTTCCAAATTCGGCGATTGACTCAACAGAACGAGGTTTTACATTGAGCAGTAGCAATACGTACCTAATTCAAACCTTCCAGACTTTTACCCTTTGGATTATCTGAATATCTGAGTGTACACAGAAACCCGCTTCACCCCTAGATCATCGGTGACCTGAAGAAAGCAGTTACAGCTAGGTTCAGGGCAATCCCCAGACAGGAAAGCTGTTGAGCCATTGACAATTTCGGATGTGTCATTTGGAACAGATTTTGGAGAAAAGGTAAATGTCGGACCATTTTACCTCAAATGACTCGAAAAATTAACCCCTTCGTTGTAAAGTTGCACTTGCGCAATATCGCACAAAATTCATCAGTGACACGAACGTATTCATCCATGGTAAATGCCCTGATCCTGCCTGTAATTGCTCTATTCAAGTCACTGATTGTCTAATATTGATTAAGGTATACTATGTCATTCGAATTACCCAAAAGGCAACAATCTTGAGGGCTGAACTCGGGTTAGTTTGGCTACCGCTCAATTTCAAAACGAGTATATACTGTTGAGTCGATTACCGAATTTTTTTATATTGCGCAAAAATCAAAACATTTGATCTTTAAAATGGTCCCTTTGTGAAGTTTATTTTCTCCAAATAGGAAGGGAATCAGTCAACAGATATAGAAGTTATTAACATTTTTGTGAGTTTATTTTTTTGGGGGGTCACCCTGTACATTCCTTCCTGTGTATCGTCTTGCGAATCACCATCTTATTATCTATCCACGGGATAAGTGCATCGATCCACTTGGACCCATACCTTTCTTCTTCTTCTGCGTTCGTGGGCTGAAACTCCCACGTACACTAGTGTTTTTGCACGAGTGGAATTTTACGTGTATGACCGTTTTTACCCCGCCATTAAGGCAGCCATACGCCGCTTTCGGAGGAAGCATGCTGGGTATTTTCGTGTTTCTATAACCCACCGAACTCAGACATGGATTACAGGATATTTTCCGTGCGCACTTGGTCTTGTGCTTGCGTGTACACACGTAGGGGGATAAGCTACTAGCAGGTCTGCACATATGTTGACCTGGGAGATCGGAAAAATCTCCACACTTATCCCACCAGGCCGCCGCGACCGGGATTCGAACCCTCGACCTTCCGATTAAGAGGCCGACGTCTTACCACCCCGCCACAGCGCCCGTCCCACATATACCAAAAGTGACGGACAAGGCACCTACGTGTGCACATTTTGAGTGTTTAGCTGAATAAATGTTGCAGGTTGATATATATTGTTGCATGTCTTCGGAGATAATTCATCAAAAATGCCTCAGATTCTTTTGTTTGACAGGAAGCAGCCACCCGCCTGTAGATTTGTGGTGTGTACAGTATCTCAAAGGAAGGATGCTCCTTTCCCATCTTAAATCCTCAACATACCTGTGATTTTGTCTTCCGTTTCTGGGTTCTTGAGCTTCTCCTTCACAGGGTCGTCCCAGGTGAGATCACCCTTGTCAGCGTTCGGGGAAAGGGGAGAGTGTTGCGTTCCGACCGCGCCGTCTTTTACTCTGGCACTGGGCATGGTGACTGACGTCTTTTACTCTGGCACTGGGCATGGTGACTGACGTCTTTTACTCTGGCACTGGGCATGGTGACTGACGTCTTTTACTCTGGCACTGGGCATGGTGACTGACGTCTTTTACTCTGGCACTGGGCATGGTGACTGACGTCTTTTACTCTGGCACTGGGCATGGTGACTGACGTCTTTTACTCTGGCACTGGGCATGGTGACTGACGTCTTTTACTCTGGCACTGGGCATGGTGACTGACGTCTTTTACTCTGGCACTGGGCATGGTGACTGACGTCTTTGAGGCTGGATCTGAGGCGATCGTTTGCACAGGAAGTTGGGTACACTCCTTCCCCTGGGAACTGCAGTTCGGCTCACCATCTCAGATGGCCAGGCGTTTACATGGGATAAGATCATCTCTCCACTTGGTCACATACCAACAATCTGCACCCTTAATTAGTCCTGCTTAATGTGGAGAGTTTGAATTATTCGATGAAGTTATTTTTGAAAATGCAACTAATGGCCTTTACAAAATCAATACATAAAACTTCCCACTGTACACAGAGAGCACCCATGCTGTTCATGTTTGGTATGTGACCGGGTCCGCTTCTTGCACGTGAAATCTTGGCCAGATCTCAGACTCAGAACTTTATTACAAAAGGATAAAGGTTTTAGGCAGAGCCTATTCTTCCAACCTGTCCTTTATACAACACATAAAGACAGACGCACATAAAAAAAATATGAATTCAGTCATATAAAATACAGAAATACATTGTATGGAATGCAACACAATGTGCATTTAAGGAGTTACACAAGGAGAACTCAAAAATTACAAAATTACTTTGACATAGTTATACCTTTCATTTGGGAATAAAGTTGCTCCGATCAGCTACACATCCGTTAGCACTAGTACAAAATGTTTAACAAAATAACAATTGAACAAGACATTTCATTCACGAATGATGTGTGAACTTGACTGCCTCTTAAACATTTTCACTGAAGTTGCATTTCTTATCTGTTGGGGGAAGGTGTTCCAGAGAAACGGTCCCGAGAAGGCTAAGCTCGATTTGTAGATGTCTATGCGAGGTTTTGGAGGGATCTGAGATGATGAGCCAAACAGTTTACGCGAGAACGAGTGTACATTTAAAAGCCGCGGACAGCCTTTCAAGGTGAATGACACAGCCTCACAGGTGAGAAGATGAAGAGATTGTCTGCCGGTAGGCGTGGGCTTCATCAGGTAAACACTGGCCGGATTGTCAGGTGATTTTAATCTTCAGACGCCGGACACTGGTTATTAACGTCCAGTGTTGTGTTACTTCCTATGCAACAGATGTTCAGCGTCTTGCTTTCAAATGAGAAACATTTCTTCCTATCTAAAAACTGATGCACTATCAAAGTACAAATTTAGTGTAGAATTCAGTGCAAGAAAATGGGAAAATGACTTTTATGAAACGTTACCAATCCTTTCTGATGACCACTTTTTCTTGTCTAAAAAAGATATGAACAATCAAATTATCAAACAAGATATTGGAGCTTTTGGTGAAATAAAATGTCACCGGTCCTTTCTGACACCTCATCTTTGAACTGATTAAAATAAATAAGTACAAGAATAGCTTTGTAAAATGTGTGTGTGTGTGTGTGTGTGTGTGTGTGTGTGTGTGTGTGCTAAAAATTGAGTTCAGCTTGAAGATTCTGAAGGGTTGAGTTTTCGGTGCTGCAGTACTACATCCGTTCATTTGATTACCCGTGGCGACGTTGTGACCAATCGCAGATGGCAAAGCCCACATGATTATGTATCTCGTGCAAAACTTTGTTGTCGTACCAAATCGAAGTGATATCGTGCTTACTACTGTATTTTAGTCCAAAAAAAGATCTATACGAAAAACTAATCTGTCGCAGACTAAATAGGTACTTATTACGAACGCGGAGTATTTGTTTGAATAGATTTTGCCAACGGATATAAGGGCCATGTTTGAAGTTAAAAGATGACACACACACACACGCACGCACGCACGCACGCATGCACACGCACGCACGTACACCCATCCCACCGCACCCCTCCACACACACACACACACACACAAACACACACACACACAAACACACACACACTGTGACACATACACACTCACACAAAGTCACACACACACACACACACACACACACACACACACACCTCCCCCTCCCCCATGCTTCAAAAATCCTTTAACCAACAAAAATCCTTTAACCAACAAAAATCAAAAATCCTTTAACCAACAAAAATCCTTTAACCAACAAAAATCCTTTAACCAACAAAAATCAAAAATCCTTTAACCAACAAAAATCAAAAATCCTTTAACCAACAAAAATCCTTTAACCAACAAAAATCCTTCAACCAACAAAAATCTTTTTAACCAACAAAAATCCTTTAACCATCAAAAATCAAAAATCCTTTAACCAACAAAAATCCTTTAACCAACAAAAATCCTTTTAACCAACAAAAATCCTTCAACCAACAAAAATCCTTTAACCAACAAAAATCCTTTCAACCAACAAAAATCAAAAATCCTTTAACCAACAAAAATCCTTTAACCAACAAAAATCCTCAACTTCCACCCCTACCCTCTAAAACACATGTAAAAGAGTCCGGGCCGACTTCAAAGAAATCGGATAGCCCACCCCCGTTCCCTAGATCAGAGAGAGGCAAGCGCCAATACAGACACCAGACGAAAGAAGATATTAGATCAGAACTGCCCAGGGACCGTAATAGAATTGATCACGTCCAATGTGGTCAGGCGCCTGCGCGAAAGAGCTCTCAAGGTTTCACCAATCAGCTTAATGCATAGCAACATGGCCGTCCCAGGGGAGATCACCCTTGTCAGCGTTGGGGGAAAGGGGAGAGAATAAACGCGCAAGACGTGGTGAGGGGAAAAAGGAAGAAAACGGAGACAGGGGGGAGAGAAGAGAGAAGGTCCCTGAGGGAGAGATAGGGTGAGATGTGGATTGTTCTCCTCTCTCTACTTCCGGTTTGGTTTAGTTTCTTTACTCTGTCAGTGTTTCATGGGGAGTTAGGTTGGAGAGATAGGGTGAGATGTGGATTTTTCTCCTCTCTCTACTTCCGGTTTGGTTTCGTTTTTTTTTTTTTTTACCCTGTCAGTGTTTCATGGGGAGTTTGCTTGAAAAGGGAGGGAGCGCTGGATGGAAAGAGAGAAACAGAGACAGAGAAAGGGAGGGAGAGAGAGGGGGTGTTAACAACTTTATTTTTTTTAGGGTAAAAATAAAATAATAAGTACTTCCGTATATCTTTGCATCCAGCCCTCGCCCAAACCAACGACAAGAAACCTTCATTGAAAAAACAACAAAAAAAGCAGCAGCAACAACAAAATCAGAAACAGAATAAACAACAACAACAACAACAACGATAACAACATTAAAAACAAATACTTAATGATAAACGATGAAAAACAATGTATGCAAATGAACTTTGCTACATATCAGAAATAATCGGCAGTATTCAATTCATAAATACATTTATATTTTTCTTTTAAAGTCCTTGATTAGTTCATTTTTGGGAGATTTTATCCATGCACACATTTCCCCTTAACACACATTTCCCCTTAACACAGTAGACTCCCCGGATCAATTTTGGGGATAGTAATAAGTGTATTGGTATGACCAGAATGGTTGTGAGAGAGAGAGAGAGAGAGAGAGAGAGAGAGAGAGAGAGAGAGAGAGAGAGAGAGAGAGAGAGAGAGAGAGAGAGAGAGAGAGAGAGAGAGGCTGATTGATGTGTTTTGTTTGTGGCACTAGAAATTGAGGCATTTTACATGCACGGTTGAAACTCTCGCCGGTTATGTCCAGAAGTATGGTAATTTTGAAAATGTAACTTAATTGAACGAAAGATGCTCTTATGGGCTTCTTTGGAGCGTAAGAAATGTGTTTCAGTGTGTGTGTGTGTGTGTGTGTGTGTGTGTGTGTGCGTGTGTGTGTGTGTGTGTGTGTGTGTGTGTGTGTGCGTTTGTGTGTGTGTGTGCGTGTGTGTGTGTGTGTTTTAGAATGCACGTAAATATCTCTGGAGTTCCAACTGTCACAGCACACCATAGCATTAGAAATGACAATGGCAAGAACACGCTTCTGAACACTGTGAACCATGAGACTGTGGTTCCTCCTTCGGAAGGCCTTACACTGAGAAAACAGTTTTCTCAGTGTAAGGCCTTCCGAAGGAGGAACCACAGTCTCATGGTCACGTAATATATTGATATTGGTAGCTATTACCCATAAGTACAAAAGCAGTAGTACAGTGTACCTGTATTCACTGATACCCAACCAAGACAAAAATGGAACTTGAGACATCAGAACCTAAGGTAAGACATGTAGAAGGCAGTTATGTTGATATCAAGTTCCGCAGGTGTGCTTTATTGATGTTTGTGATTTGTTTTTTTCGCATGAAAACTAGGGATTCCAGTAACCAACAGTAATTTTGATTAGCAATTGTAAGTGATCATCAATGTGATATGAAATCAGGCTGTCAGTAACTTCATTTCTATCATTTTCTGTATTTATGCATTCATGATCATCGTTCTTGTGGCTGATGTTTTCCGTTATACACATGCATTCATTATGGAGGAAACCTACACAAGGCGTATACAACACAGAGCATACAGCACACATTTTGATGTTTCTGAGTGCTAGAGTCCTTCAACTGGTCTGTTAAAACAGCGACAACAAACCACATGAGTACACAAAACTGAACGAAAACAGCTTGGAAAGGCATACCGTCTGTGTCCCTGGCCTCATAGGCTGTGATAATCAGACTTCCACATCATCATTCCGGGCCATCCGATTGTACCACCCACCCTTACCCCAACCCCCTCCCACTTGATCTTCAGTCCTCCCACCATTACGTGCAAATTGTCAGACAAAACACAACCGTCTATCCCTGGGAGAGGGAAGCGCGCGCACATATCATCGGTCAAGCAGAACGGCTTGCGTTTCGCTTCCCTCCGCCATTCCGACTTTTTGATGAATAATTGAAACCCATAGAGCCATCGCGGAGTCAGTCGACGGCGCGGGTCGCCATACTGGCGAATTCCCAAACGGAGAGATTCATAGAATATTGATGTCACGCGCACCGGATAGACACTTGCTCTCTCACATCTCCTCACAGTGAGAGTTGGAGAACTTCCTGTGTATGAGTGTCGGTCGGTACTGTCGAGTACGGAATAGCTGTGGGTTTGAATTTGAGTTCCAGAGTAATCGACAACGGTTGTAGAGTGGTTTCTGCGATGAAAGGAACGCCCTTGGGATCAGTCAGAAGTTGTCTGACATTGCAGGTGACCTGTCGTGACAGGTGAAACTGATAGACAAAGACACTACAGGTTTCCTTTTTGGGGAGGTGTTCTCGAATCAGAGGTTCCTCTCAGGTACGACTGTGATAAAGGGTTGTTGTTGGGGGGGGGGTATACTTGGTCCCTTTGATCTGAGATGAAAGTCGATTGTCTGTATGTTTTATAAATTTGTTTCAAAAGTTTGGCCCGTCCGCTGTTTATAAATAGCAGAAAAATACAGCTGATAAATAATAACTGCTACGAATCATTTGGCAATCAAGACAGGCATAAAATATATGTGAGAATAATTATATCTTAAATTTATAAACTTGCACTACGACTAAGGACTTCACTCTTCGGTATGAATTGGATAGAATGAGCAAGAATGCAAATATATGATCAGATTATTGTACAACTTTAACCATACTGTTTTCAGTGGTAGTTAAAAAAATTTTAAAAACGACGTAGGAGTTGTAGTTTTTCTTTGTTCTCCTTGGACTGGTCTCAAGGTTCTACGAATACGAGGTTAAAACAAAATAGACTGTAAAATCGAATGACGAAGGCATTTAGTTTACAGTGCGTTTATGGTGATAATGACGTCGTTACTTGAAGTCTTCTCTCAACTTTACCCTCACTTCGAGGAGAGTTCAATCCAAAACGACTCTCAGATCAACATCAAGATAATCGCATCAGATCGAGACAGCTCTCCAACAACACAATTTGTCCAATAAAATTTGCAACGATAGATGCGGTCCTTTCCCAGAGGGCGCCATTTTTATGTTCCAACGGCTCGTTAAGTGCACGATTTATGGGAGAACCCTTGCCGTTTTGCTCCCGTCATTTGTCGTCTGCTTTGATTACCTTTGAATAATTAACACCGCTCCCTTCCCTAACATTGACACGCGCGTTGGACAAATATTGTGACTATTGAGAGAAGCCAGGTTAATGGGGCGACCGGGGCAGTAGGAGTACACCTTTTGGAAGTGGATGGCTGAAGATTTCTATGATGATGCACTCAGGATCGGATGAATATACATGAGGTGGAGGGGACGGGGACTGGAATGAGGGCGAAGGGCGGTCGGAAATATCAGAAGGTTAACGTTTAAACTTGATAACAAGATTCCAGTGGTGATGGACGTAATGATAAAACTATGAGAGAGAGAGAGAGACAGAGAGAGAGAGAGAGAGAGACAGAGAGAGAGAGAGACAGAGAGAGACAGACAGACAGACAGACAGAGACACAGACAGAGAGAGAGCGAGAGAGAGACAGAGAGAGAGAGAGACAGAGAGAGAGAGAGAGACAGAGAGAGAGACAGAGAGAGACAGAGAGAGACAGAGAGAGAGAGAGACAGAGAGAGAGAGACAGAGAGAGAGAGACAGAGAGAGAGAGTCCTGAAATTGGTGATGTTTGCCTGATCAGGCCTAGCACAAAAAAGCCAAACAACATTATTGCCGTTCACACTCTTGCAATCTCGCCTCACACGAACATGCTCACTCAAAATTTAGACAATGAACATTGGAAATGTCCACAGGGCTGTAGACTCATTAGGTGTCAATCCCAATTCAGGGGATTTTTGCACGTGTACGCGTTTGTGTGTGTGTGTGTGTGTGTGTGTGTGTGTGTGTGTGTGTGTGTGTGTGTGTGTGTGTGTGTGTGTGTGTGTGTGTGTACACGCGCGCGTGATCGAGTGAAAACAGAATGTATACCGATACCCACGTGATTAGCAAACATCAGACATCACAGGATATCCCCTCCGCTGCCCTGATGTAAATGTCCCAAAATGTACAAAATTAATAGCTTCGTGCGTGTTGTGGGGCTTCCTGAAATCAAAGCTACTAAGGGTAAGTCTGTGACAGATTGCACCACCGTCAATTCAATCCAAAATTTAGTATAACCCACCTATTTCTAGCCTCATAGCTGTTGGGACTTGATCTCGCATAGACCGATATATTTGGTATGGGAATGGTTAAGCCTGTGTTGTTTTGAGCTCGTCTTTATCGTGGACGTCCACAGATTTTCGCGTGGTCAACCTGTGCCGAACAATATCAGAGACTATGGACTGATGGATTGGTACGAATCAGTCGACTTATCAGTTCGTCTGGCCCTAGGCCAATGTTCTGACTATCGTCATGCTGATGATGTATCACTGAGCTTGTTACTGGGTATGGTTAAATCGTATTGGCGAGTTGTTGGTTTGAACTAAGCTGCTGGGCAAAAATAAGCTGTTGTGTTCTGCATGGGATTGACCGATTATGTACGATCAGCAGTGACCTTATGTGGTTTTGTTATTTCGTGGCCACCTCCTCACATAGCATGCATAGTACGATCAGCAGTGATCTTACGTGGTTGTGTTATTCCGTGGTCACCTCCTCACATAGCATGTATAGTTCGATCAGCAGTGATCTGATGTGCTTTTGTGTGATTCCGTTGGACATGACAAGGAACTAGATCCAAAACGACGTCCACAAAACATCCATTATCTTCCACACAGGTGTTTTGTTTTGTGGCAAATGGCTGGACACATACGTTTAGCCTCCACAGGCAGAAGAATGTTTCATGGTGACATTTGTTCCCCTCGAGCCAACACAGAGTGGTTGTTATTTTCATTGATGTGTTTTTTCAGTCCATTGTTCTTTGCATTCTTGTCCATTCCATACTATCATTGGCGGATTATGACATTATTCAGTTATTCTGCAGAAAAACCAAAATGCTGGAGAAAAACTGTCTTTTCTGCAGCATTTCTGCATAATGTCATCTTTCGCCGAAGCAGCGTTTTTTTCTGCAGCAAAACATTTTACTGCAGTAAAATTGAAATCAAGAATGCTGCAGTAAAACGGTGCTGTTGTTTTACTGCAGAAAACCTGTTTACACTTTTTCTGCAGAATTTTGTACTGGCTCATTATAATGTTGGAGCACGCGAGCCCCCCTCTGTCGAGAGATGGACTCATCCAGAATTACCAATAGTTACAAACTATTATACTATCCCAGGGGGCGACGAATACAAACGCTACTTTACAATGTCGTTCGTTTTTCTCCAGAAAAACTGTGACAGACTATTCTGCAGTAAAACAACATCACCGTTTTACTGCAGCATTCTTGATTTCAATTTTACTGCAGTAAAACTGTTTTACTGCAGAAAAAACCGTTGCTCTCGCGAAAGATGACATTATGCAGAAATGCTGCAGAAAAGACAGTTTTTCTCCAGCATTTCGGTTTTTCTCCAGAATAACTGAATAATGTCATAATCCGCCAAGAGCCAGTGCAAAATGCTGCAGAAAAAGTGTAAACAGGTTTTCTGCAGTAAAACAACAGCACCGTTTTACTGCAGCATTCTTGATTTAAATTTTACTGCAGTAAAATGTTTTGCTCCAGAAAAACCCGTTGCTTCGGCGAAAGATGACATTATGCAGAAATGCTGCAGAAAAGACAGTTTTTCTCCAGCATTTCGGTTTTTCTCCAGAATAACTGAATCTACTATATAATACTGGTAGGATTTTCGGTGGTTTTTCGATTCCTGTCACCAAACCGCGCGGATTTGTGCCTTCTCCTTCGGTTGCTATGCCAACGTGACCCAGGAAATCGATTCCGCTAGGTCCCGACTTCCAATTTTGTCCACGAACAAAGTTTGAAGAGGTTTGTCTCGCAAATTTGAGCAGACAACAGTGAACTTTGACCTGAACTTTGACATCGCGGCGAAAGAGATCTGTGATTGGTTCTTCTTCAACTTTCGGTTCAACTAAACACGCGACCGCACCTCAGACGAACCTAGCTGTGTGTTTTATTTCTCTACCCCAGACGAACCTAAAATAATAAGAAGATAGATAGATCTGTTTATCTGTTAATGGAACTCCAAAATATTCCATAGATTTGTTTACTAAACAGTTCGAAACATTATCACCTGATAAGTCGCCGTATAACCTTATAGGTTCCAGCGACTAAATATTTTCCCCCGGTTCAACCATAGACATGTACGTCATCATGATCTCCCCTTAATTTGACCGTTATTTTGGCTGTCTTAGTGAAATGGTAAGATATATCTCTATGTTTTTTACATGTAAGTGTTCGGAAAAAATACAGTTATAGCAGCTATGTACAAAAATAAGCAGCATATGCTCTTTTCGCCAAAGTAAAGTCCTTTTTTCTTCTGGTTTCTTATATGTGTCACAGCACACCGCAAGCTTTTAGGCGAATAGCAAGTGAGTGGTATATATATATCATCAATTTTATAGTAGATAACGGTGTAAAATACTTACCATGTTCATGTCCGTTATACGTTTTCAATATTCCATATGTGTCATTTAATTGTGTGTTGCTTGATGCCATGTATGTATGTGTGTGTGTGTGTGTGTGTACATGACTTTAAATAAGCATGGATGGATGTGTGCACTCGATTGTGTGTGTGAACCATGTATATATTTTCTGTTGTCAATGTTGTCAATTAGATATGTTATACTATGCGTTTGAATCATTAAGTATTTTAGACGTCATACTTTTTTTCGTATCTTCACGATGGCTTTTTACCCGTTTAAATTTTAATGCTTCCAACTTTCAAAGCGCTGCACGGCTGGGAAGAGATGCGCACTTTTATCACTGTTGTTCATGTAGACGTAATCATGGATTCATGCAAACGTCATACCTGCTGTATTTTATTTTGTTTGTTTGTATAGTCGCGTGCGGTCGCGCAGTCTTTTTGGTCAGTTCCGATTACCTCCCATTGATGCGAAAACCTATATGACTGTTTTTTGTTATTTTTCTCTCTGTTAATTCACCAGTGGCTATGTAACATGTGTTATACCTTATAGGTTCCAGCGACTAAATATTTTTCCCCGGTGCAACCATAGACATGTACGTCATCATGATCTCCCCTTAATTTGACCGTTATTTTGGCTGTCTTAGTGAAATGGTAAGATATATCTCTATGTTTTTTACATGTAAGTGTTCGGAAAAAATACAGTTATAGCAGTTATGTACAAAAATAAGCAGCATATGCTCTTTTCGCCAAAGTAAAGTCCTTTTTTCTTCTGGTTTCTTATATGTGTCACAGCACACCGCAAGCTTTTAGGCGAATAGCAAGTGAGTGGTATATATATATCATCAATTTTATAGTAGGTAACGGTGTAAATTACTTGCCATGTTCATGTCCATTATACGTTTTCCATATTCCATATGTGTCATTTAATTGTGTGTTGCTTGATGCCATGTATGTATGTATGTGTGTGTGTACATGACTTTAAATAAGCATGGATGGATGTGTACACTCGATTGTGTGTGTGAACCATGTATATATTTTCTGTTGTCAATGTTGTCAATTAGATATGTTATACTATGCGTTTGAATCATTAAGTATTTTAGACGTCATACTTTTTTTCGTATCTTCACGATGGCTTTTTACCCGTTTAAATGTTAATGCTTCCAACTTTCAAAGCGCTGCACGGCTGGGAAGAGATGCGCACTTTTATCACTGTTGTTCATGTAGACGTAATCATGGATTCATGCAAACGTCATACCTGCTGTATTTTATTTTGTTTGTTTGTATAGTCGCGTGCGGTCGCGCAGTCTTTTTGGTCAGTTCCGATTACCTCCCATTGATGCGAAAACCTATATAAGAAGATAGATAGATCTGTTTATCTGTTAATGGAACTCCAAAATATTCCATAGATTTGTTTACTTAATTTTTAAAAGATAAGTTCGAAACATTATCACCTGATAAGTCGCCGTATAACCTTATAGGTTCCAGCGACTAAATATTTTCCCCCGGTGCAACCATAGACATGTACGTCATCATGATCTCCCCTTAATTTGACCGTTATTTTGGCTGTCTTAGTGAAATGGTAAGATATATCTCTATGTTTTTTACATGTAAGTGTTCGGAAAAAATACAGTTATAGCAGTTATGTACAAAAATAAGCAGCATATGCTCTTTTCGCCAAAGTAAAGTCCTTTTTTCTTCTGGTTTCTTATATGTGTCACAGCACACTGCAAGCTTTTAGGCGAATAGCAAGTGAGTGGTATATATATATCATCAATTTTATAGTAGGTAACGGTGTAAATTACTTGCCATGTTCATGTCCATTATACGTTTTCCATATTCCATATGTGTCATTTAATTGTGTGTTGCTTGATGCCATGTATGTATGTGTGTGTGTGTGTACATGACTGGATGTGTGCACTCGATTGTGTGTGTGAACCATGTATATATTTTCTGTTGTCAGTTACATATGTTATACTATGCGTTTGAATCATTAAGTATTTTACACGTCATACTTTTTTTCGTATCTTCACGATGGCTTTTTACCCGTTTAAATTTTAATGCTTCCAACTTTCAAAGCGCTGCACGGCTGGGAAGAGATGCGCACTTTTATCACTGTTGTTCATGTAGACGTAATCATGGATTCATGCAAACGCCATACCTGCTGTATTTTATTTTGTTTGTTTGTATAGTCGCGTGCGGTCGCGCAGTCTTTTTGGTCAGTTCCGATTACCTCCCATTGATGCGAAAACCTATATGACTGTTTTTTGTTATTTTTCTCTCTGTTAATTCACCAGTGGCTATGTAACATGTGTTACAGAATTGCACCGGTGTAAGGGTTAACATTTTATTTTTCACCAAGAGAATATAATTCATTATATGCGGGATAATGTGCGGGGGGGGGGGGGGGAGGGGTGCAAACAACATTTTCACAAGCACATAACCAACAAAATGACATCGCATGCGCAGCACACAAAGTGCGTAGCACGGGTACCACTAGTAACTGAATAATGCCAAAATGCCGAAGAAAAAGTGTAAAACATCTCCGTTTTACTGCAGCATTCTTGATTTCAATTTTACTGCAGTAAAACTGTTTTACTGCAGAAAAAAACGTTGCTCTCGCGAAAGATGACATTATGCAGAAATGCTGCAGAAAAGAACGGTTTTTCTGAAGCATTTCGGTTTTTCTCCAGAATAACTGAATAATGTCATAATCCGCCAAGAGCCAGTGCAAAATGCTGCAGAAAAAGTGTAAACAGGTTTTCTGCAGTAAAACAACAGCACCGTTTTACTGCAGCATTCTTGATTTCAATTTTACTGCAGTAAAATGTTTTGCTCCAGAAAAACCCGTTGCTTCGGCGAAAGATGACATTATGCAGAAATGCTGCAGAAAAGACAGTTTTTCTCCAGCATTTCTGTTTTTCTGCAGAATAACTGAAAAATGCCAAAATGCTGAAGAAAAAGTGTAAAACATCTCCGTTTTACTGCAGCATTCTTGATTTCAATTTTACTGCAGTAAAACTGTTTTACTGCAGAAAAAAACCGTTGCTCTCGCGAAAGATGACATTATGCAGAAATGCTGCAGAAAAGACAGTTTTTCTCCAGCATTTCGGTTTTTCTCCAGAATAACTGAATTATGTCATAATCCGCCTAGAGCCAGTGCAAAATGCTGCAGAAAAAGTGTAAACAGGTTTTCTGCAGTAAAACAACAGCACCGTTTTACTGCAGCATTCTTGATTTCAATTTTACTGCAGTAAAATGTTTTGCTCCAGAAAAACCCGTTGCTTCGGCGAAAGATGACATTATGCAGAAATGCTGCAGAAAAGACAGTTTTCCAGCATTTCTGTTTTTCTGCAGAATAACTGAATAATGCCAAAATGCTGACGAAAAAGTGTAAAACATCTCCGTTTTACTGCAGCATTCTTGATTTCAATTTTACTGCAGTAAAACTGTTTTACTGCAGAAAAAAACGTTGCTCTCGCGAAAGATGACATTATGCAGAAATGCTGCAGAAAAGAACGGTTTTTCTCCAGCATTTCGGTTTTTCTGCAGAATAACTGAATAAAGTCATCATCCGCCAAGGATACCATACTTCTCCTGATCATTGGACAGGGTTGTTACTGGGATTTTTGTTTTCCTGATGCAAATTTGTCAAAATTGCCATTAAAGCTTTCTGCAAATTTCGAAAGCTTTTGGCATTTTTTGCGTCACTTTTCCTCCACTGTGAAAAGGTTAGGCAATTAAGTCTTCTGAAATGACTGCAAAGTGTTTGGCGATTTTAAATAAGTTTCGTTGTTTTGCTGACTGCCGACACAAACTGACATCCATATTCGGGCTTTGGTTATTGGGTTGAGTGCGTTCAAGTCTAAAAAGTTCTCATTAAGAATAATAAATTTCCTTCCCAGTCTGAAATCAAAACAACAGCCATCCTGTGGCTTTTGTTTATTCGTGTGTTTGTTTATGATTTTCTCTTTTTTTCTTTCTTTGTATAGATTTTAATATCGATTTTGCACTGGAATTCGGAACATAAACGGCAGCCACGTTATCCTCTGATGTTAACGATGGTTTAGATTCTTTGTTATAACGTTCGAGGTCACTTCGAAGCTTTACCTTACAAATGCTCTATTTAAGGTCAAAGAAGTTCAGGTTTTTAAGTCTTTTTGAATTTTAAAACTGAAAGTTGCGAAGCTGTGATAAATGAAGACGAGTTTTAAAGATAAGGCTTATAATACTGTAAGCGGGGAAAGGGGGACGGAGGACAGGGGTCGGGGGATGGGGGTGGGGTTGAGAGCGAGGGAGTGAAAGAGAACTCATGCACAATGAGAGATCAACCTAGAAAATGCACACGCAGGCCAACTCAATCCCCTCCCCCCCCCCACAACAAAAACAAAAAACAAAAACAAAAAACAAGCAGAATCACAAAGAAGAGAGTAATAAAGTTTTATATTGAGGGCCTTATAAAGCACAAAGTAGCAAAACAGAAAATAAACCATGCTGCCTCTCCAACAGGCCGGCCGGTCCCAGGTTTTAAGAGCTGCAAGTTCAAACCTAGAGGGAAAAAATCATTCTTACATTTGGGAAGACTTTTAAGCGAGTTGCCCGCGAGCGCACCGAGCCTAGATGAACGATCAGCGCGCCACTTGAAAAGGCAGTAGAAGAGTGCCCAGGGAAATCAGCAAATTGAAAACGAAAACATTGCCCGCGATCCCAGGGAAGCGATATTGAAAGGCTCAATCTGAGACACCCGTCAATACGTCATTGCAGCGTTTGCTATCAACGTCAGACAATGCCTTGCGTGTGTGTGTTTGTTTTTAGGTGAGGGAGAGAGAATAAGCCTGGGCAATTTTGATGGTTTTTTGTTTGTTGGTGTTTTGTTTTTGTGCTTGAGGTGTATCAGAGAGCCGCTTTGGTTGTGTTTTGTCAAGTGTACTTGAAACCGTGAACATATGTTGTTGAGAGGAATAATGAACTCTTGAAGAGGTCCTCTCTGTCTTTGTCTGTCTGTCTGTCTGTCTGTCTGTCTGTCTGTCTGTATGTCTGTGCCCCCTCTCTCTGAAACGAAATATTTACCAACATGTCTGTCTGTCTGTATGTTCCTCTGCTTAAAGTTGTAACGATGTTTTGATATCAAAGACAGGACTTACATACAGATTCACACGCCAATTCCACAACAGAAGACGGGTTAATGGTGTTGGAAGTTACGAGTAGGTGTTCAGTATAATCCGCATATTGTTCCCACGATTATGAAGACAGACACACAGAGTAAGTGGGAGAGAAGTCAATCCAGGAGTTTCATTGTGGGTACTTGGAGGCCTTACTATATAGCCTATATGGGCGGGGACGTAGCTCAGTCGGTAGCGCGCTGGATTTGTATCCAGTTGGCCGCTGTCAGCGTGAGTTCGTCCCCACGTTCGGCGAGAGATTTATTTCTCAGAGTCAACTTTGTGTGCAGACTTTCCTCGGTGTCCGAACACCCCCGTGTGTACACGCAAGCACAAGACCAAGTGCGCACGAAAAAGATCCTGTAATCCATGTCAGAGTTCGGTGGGTTAGAGAAACACGAAAATACCCAGCATGCTTCCTCCGAAAACGGCGTATGGCTGCCTAAATGGCGGGGTAAAAAAACGGTCATACACGTAAAATTCCACTCGTGCAAAAAACACGAGTGTACGTGGGAGTTTCAGCCCACGAACGAAGAAGAAGAAGAAGAATATAGCCTATAGATATATATATATATAAGCACACGCTGTAAACTGAAATGTTCCATTTTTGAACACAACGTTCTTTTCCCAGTTTGGAACACAGTGTGACATATAGTACATAATTCCACTAGAAACCCCTTCGTGTACACTACATTGGGGTGTGCACGTTAAAGATCCCACGATTGACAAAAGGGTCTTTCCTGGCAAAATTGTATAGGCATAGATAAAAATGTCCACCAAAATACCCGTGTGACTTTGAATAATAGGCCGTGAAAAGTAGGATATGCGCCAAAATGGCTGCGATCTGCTGGCCGATGTGAATGCGTGATGTATTGTGTAAAAACAATTCCATCTCACACGGCATAAATAAATCCCTGCGCCTTGAATATGTGCGCGATATAAATTGCATAAACAAAATCAAAAAATTCCTGCGCTTAGA
This sequence comes from Littorina saxatilis, assembly GCF_037325665.1. NCBI lineage: Eukaryota > Metazoa > Mollusca > Gastropoda > Littorinimorpha > Littorinidae > Littorina > Littorina saxatilis. The sequence goes on from NC_090259.1 coordinate 10,589,209, forward strand.
ACTGTACCCACGGAATACGCGCGATATAAGCCTCATATTGATTGATTGATTGATAGAAAAAGTAGACCACATGGTAAACACTAGTGGGGTGGGGATATAGCTCAGTTGGTAGCGCGCTGGATTTGTATTCAGTTGGCCGCTGTCAGCGTGAGTTCGATCCCAGGTTCGGCGGAAATTTATTTCAGAGTCAACTTTGTGTGCAGACTCTCTTCGGTGTCCGAACTCTCCCCCCGTGTACACTACATTGGGTGTGCACGTTAAAGATCCCACGATTGACAAAAGGGTCTTTCCTGGCAAAATTGCTTAGGCACAGTTAATAATTGTCTACCTATACCCGTGTGACTTGGAATAATAGGCCGTGAAAGGTAAATATGCGCCGAAATGGCTGCAATTACTGGCCGTATAAAATTTCATCTCACACGGCATCACTGCAGAGCGCCTAGAACTGTACCCACGGAATATGCGCGATATAAGCCTCATTGATTGATTGATTAAAACCATGTACTATATCACACTGTGGACACAACCGGTTACACGGGTGTTCATAAGTAGGACACTTTAAGTCAGAGTGCAGGGATGTTGCTTGGGTTTATTTCATTCTGCAATTTTTTTCTGAAATGCCCAAACAAAGATTTGGTTATTTCCCGAATCTTAAAGTAGTCTGAAAAAAAGTTCGTCGTTTTGCTGACGCCGAAAGACATCTCTAAAGCACAACACTTTACCGGGAAGTCTGAACAGCTCTTGTTTTGATTGTATACCTTGTAAGCTGATGTTGTGAATAGTCAGTTTGAATTGCAGTTTATTGTCTATCAGTATTACATTACATTGTTCCATCAGAAAAGATATCGGTTTCTCCTCTCAAAATTGGTACTGATTGTCTTCATTTTAAACTGTACTTCACAGTGGAAACGAATAGGAAAATCACTTTTAAAACCAGTCTGCTTGGAAAGATTCGTTTGAACCGCAAAGAAAGTAATTGTTTTGCGTCGCAGTTGCACAGTGACAAAGAATTGACAGTGATTTTTGCTAGTTTTCCTCAACGACAAAAACAATGAATAAATGAAGACCCTCGACACATTTGTCATTTCCTGATCTCTTTCTTAACGGGGGAAAAAAAAGACAAATTGAATAAATAAAACTGACATCTTGTTCTACTTTTATGTGGTACTGTTTCAGATCAAAAGCTCAAAGCCTATTTAAAATTGCTCAGATTTTTTTATATCCAGAATAAAAAAGAAGATACTGTAGATATGCGTTATAAAGCCAACTTAAACCGTTCAACAACTTTCCTTTCGTGATTTATAAAATGAAACTCTGACTGGATATTGTAACAGCGCGCTCAAAAGCCCACTTAAAATCCTACGTGCGTGCGACCAGCTTCGTTTACCAAAACAAAATGTCAACAAACCTCCCAAGGCTGAACAAAATAGACAACAGCCTAAAGGAAAATATACGCTTCGACAGCTTTTTCATCCCTGCTGAGTGCACAACTTCTGTCTGTGATGAACTTGCATGGTAAGCTGATAGTGTGTACATGTGTCCAACTTGCTCGAGGTGGCTTGCAGGGTAAACTGATACCGCGTAGCCGTACCCGTGTCCAAAGTACCCATGGTGACGATAAGAATACAGAATGGGAGCCATTGCAGATAGGACCAGCACTTCAGAATGTTGCTGATCGCCCCTCAGCCCTTCTAATCCCGGTGTTTCTACACATATTCTAGAGCAACTGAGCTTACAGTCGTGACTGCAATGTACGTCATTGAAAATAGGAAAGGAAGTTCAGTGATTTTTTTTTTGTTTTTTTTTTTTTTTGCGTGTCTGTCCGAATTTTGCTGATCACCCCTTAGCCTTTCTAAACCCTGTGTACTTATTTCTTCAAGGATAACTGAGCTTACTGCAATGTACGTCAATGAAAGTGATATTGGGTGGTTAAGTAAAGAGTTTTGTCGATCTGTTATGAGGTGGGGTTTTTTTACGCAGCCCCCCAACAATTAGCATTTTGGTATTTTGCTGATCACCGCTCAGCCCGTTTCAACGGCCTGGGCTCGTATTCTTGAAACAGCTGCAACTCATATACCGGCCTGTAAAACCACTTCCGCTCGATAAGTCCGCTAAGTGTTATTCATGAAACTCCGGGAAAGACTTACCTGGGTGTCTCCGAGCTGTAAAGTTGGAGGACCCATCCCCCTCCTCTAAAACCGTCAATTTTGAATAAATCTTGTTAAAATATTGTTTGTAGATTTATGTCCCTCATGGACACACATTGGTGTCATTTAAGCACCAATGCATTGCGGACAAATACGATATACCGCTCGCGAAAGATTTCAACCGATGCTCGATCATACCGGCTTGTGGTGAAAGCGTGCTAGCGTCTTGTTTAATGCATTACAGTGTCCGATTATTTTCAACTGTTTCCGTGGTCGAACGGTTCTCTCCTTCGCCTGATACGTGATTGAGTCGAGTTCAAATCTCCATCTGCCCGTTATTTTTTTTTTTATTCTTTGGCATTTGTTTATTTTTGTTTATTTTCTTCATGTGCAAAAGAGTACGTTATAATAGCAAAATTGATTTTAAAAAAATGTTTTAGGCTGCAATGTTTTTTTTTTAATCTTTGGTTAACATGATATTAGTTTATTGATAAAGTTTGTTAAACATTTGATTAAAAAAATTTAATACATAACCACGAAGAAGGATGCTTCCCGCTTAAAAAACAAAGGTGAGAGAGAAAAAAACCCACCTAAAATGCGGTAGCAGCCACCTGCATGCAACTGAGATTAAAAACAACAAAATAAAAAATAAATAAAAAGGGTCTCCCTGTGTTTTTCTAACTTAGGGCCAGTGAAGGGGGTGCGAGATGGAGCAAAGATAGGGGTGACACACTTGTTATTTCATTCAGTTTGTTTGGGTAGTTGCTATTGACTTTGAAACTGACACGCTGGCTAAAAAGCTGCAACATTGTGTTCTTCAAAGTCAAACTGTCGTTTAACTACCGCCCGGTATTTATTTTTACTGCCCAGTAATTATCTATTTTTCCCCGGTATTCATGTGTGTCTAGCGGAAGGTCGGCAGCTACCAGTTGGTTATTTTTAGAATGGAAGATTCCCGATGCTTGCTCTTCTCTGCGCACGCGTTACTGGCGTTTTCGCCGGCGTGTCAGTTTCAAAGTCAATAGCAACAACTCAAACAAACTGAATGAAATAAAAACACGGGGAGATTTTATTTTTATATTTTTTATAAACCTCAGTTGCATGCAGGTGTACATGGTATAGTACCTAGTAAACGCCCACCCCCCAGTTTCGACCTGTGGACTAGTAGACAAGGAAAATAAATAAAGATTATTCAGTCTGCTGTTATTGTTGTTTTTCAATTGTTTCCTTTCCTTAGACATGCTTCGGGGATTGGACAGAAAAAGGTTTCTGGAGTGGCTAGAGAATCGCAATACATTTTTGACTGGGAGGAAAAAGAAGAAACGAAAGCTTCATCTTTGGTTTAAACATAAGTTTATTTCAACAAATGTTACAATCATGACATGTATACAAAAGACACAGGTAACAGCAACAAGCTAGAACCTTATAGTGGTGTTCCTGCATGGATATTATAACGTAAGGCGGTAACGGCTGAACAATTTGTCTAAATAAACCAAATTGGAAATCCAAAACATCATCATTATAATCATCCTCATCTCATTAATCATCCAAAATTATCATAACATAATAAACGTTGCATAATCATTATAAAGAAAGACAGTAAGAGGAAGGAAGGAGAGGAAGAAAAGGAATAAAAAGAAGAGGGATGGGTAGGAGTTGTGCATAAATTAAAGTTGGTGTCCGGCTTGTGGAGCATTGATTCTGGTTTGCCCAAAGCGGCCTGAACGTTCAATGAACGAGTGTACTCTTGAAAAAATGTTCCTGTTCAAATCTAGAGAATACTGTCTGTCTCCATTTAGAAGGTGGGGGAGGTGAATACTGTGGTTAGGGAGGGTATGTATGGTTTCTTGACGTGCTTCGCGATAATTTGGACAATCTAATAGGAAGTGTTTACGGTTTCGGACGGAAATGCGCAGTCACAAGATGCATCTGTAGCAACGTGTCGTCTCACTAGATCGTTATTAAGATCACTTATATATTGCCTGAGCTTACAGTGAATTGTTTGTGATATGCGATCTCCAGAATACCAATAACACGGCAGACTTAAATCGTTTTTTGACAAAAAGTGCTTGAGGGACTTACTAAGTTTTATGTAGTTTGGTAAAGAATTCCAGAGTTGTGTTGTAGATGGGAGAAATGAGTGTTTGTATAATTCAGTGTTAAACGATGGAACTTTCCTATCTAAAGGTCTGCGCTGGCGATATGGATTATTAGTAGATATTAATGGTGGCAATATCGCAAGTAAGTAGTTTGGCACCTTACGGTGTACAATCTTGTGAAATAATATCATTTTTTGACGTTTACGCCTCTCTTAAAGTGAAATAAAGCCTGACTCGTCGTACAGTTGTTGATGGCTTGTACCGCGGACTGCTCCAACAATGGTCTTCATCTTCAAAGCTTCATCTTTGGCGGGAAGTGATGTCTGAAGAGGTTGATTTTGTGTGTTAGTGTTAGTGTTAGTGTGTGTGTGTGTGGGGGGGGGGGGGAGTATTGTGCAATAACGCATCCTTTGAACACTTATATGACAAATGACCAAAATATCGTTTTTTCTAGCAAAGGACCCGCTCCTGCCAAGGGTATAGTACCTAGTAAACGCCCACCCCTCACTTTTGGGCAAAACTGGTACATAGGGTGGGAGGGCGTATACAAGGTAGTTAACGGTAATATCATGTTAACCATCAATTTAAAAAAAAAACTCATTCTCGCCTAAAATTAATTTTTTAAATCAATTTTGATATTACAACGTACTCTTTTGCACACGAAGAAAATAAACAAAAACAAACAAAATTAATGACAAAGAGTAAAACACAAAAAAAGTAAGGCCTGATGGCGATTCGAACTCGACTTAATCGCGCATCAGGCGAATTCGATAACCGTTCGGCTACGGAATCAGACACCAATTTCTCGCCACTGTAATGCATTAAACAAGACGCAAGCACGCTTTTGCAACACGCCGTTATGATCGAGCATCGGTTGAAATCTTTCGCGAGCAGAAGCTCGTATTTGACCGCAATGCATCTGTGCTTAAATGACACCAATGTGTGTCCATGAGGGACATAAATCTACGAACAATATTTGAACAAGATTTATTCGACCTTGACGGTTTTAATGGACAGTGTTGGTGAAGTTACTGACAGGTAGCGACTTTACAGGAGGGGGAGGGGTCCTCTAACTTTACAGCTCGGAGACAACCCGGTAAGGACTTACCGGTGTTTCATAAATAACACTTAGCAGTTGGCGGACTTATTGAGTTTTACAGGCCAGTATATGAGTTGCAGCTTTTTCAAGAATAAATCTTGTTCAAATATTGTTTGTAGAGAGGAGCAAGCATGAGGAATCTCCAATTCTAAAAATAACCAATTCTGGTAGCTGCCGACTTTCTGCCAGACACACATTAATACCGGGGGAAAATAAATAATTACTGGGC
>NC_090259.1:10599782-10637282 GCF_037325665.1 Littorina saxatilis
TGGTGAAATGATTTTCATTTGCATCTTACAAAGACAGAAGAAAAGAAATTGAAAAAGCCAAGTTGCGATCCCGTTTCTTTTGGCGTTCGGCCCATCTCTGATATCATAATACATGTATTATTAAAGTTGTTGATACAAAGGCCTTGATTACCAATTCAGTGCCCCATATGGATTTTTGACCAATCAGGACGGATTCTAGGTGACCTGTTAAATGTTATAACGTTCAGGCAGGGACTCTTTTTGTTTATCAAGTTAAAAATTGACAAAACAAAGTAAAAATTTAAATCAACAAGATCAGCGTGATTTATTCTACAGAATGATACTTCAAATGCTGTCAGATAATACTCTCTTTACGTCATTTCCCATCCGTCTTGAGTCGGTTCGAAATCTGTCGCTCTCTATTCAACAAGAAAAAGCGAAGCAACCGAAACGCATGTTGAACATGGTTTATCTTGTGAGATTGTTGTGTGTCCAACGCATTTGATCTGTGAATATTCATCACGTCAGGAGTATTACTCTGATTGGATGACCCAGGTCACGAGAATTCTTTGACTGACAGGCATAATCAGGTAGGAGCGCTCAAGTTCCCATTGCGGCTGTTCTGTCTAATTCGCGGGGTCGCTTCGAAATTTGTTTTGGTCGAATTAAACGGTAATAAAACCGTTATTTCTAATATGCAGACTGTTAGCAAATGATAACAGTCATGTCTCACAAACGATATCAGCATTCGCCTAAAAGGCTCATGCTTGATATATTTTTTCTCGACATGCCTGTTATCATTTGCTAACAGTTAGCATATTAGAAATAACTCATAATAACGTGCGCCACACACAAGACAGAAGTCGCAGCACAGGCTTCATGCCTCACCCAGTCACATTATTCTGACACCGGACCAACCAGTCCTAGCACTAACCCCATAATGCCTCATTTTGTGCCCGACATTTTCCGATAATGAAATCTTTCATTATGGTATGTGAGCTATTTCTGAATGTGTGACGGTTTCGATTCAAGATTGCAATTCTGTATGCCATCAAACAACATTTTCAGTGAGGAACACAGATATACAATATTACAAAATCACGTGTCTAGATATGCTTGATGGCGTCCTAGTCAAAATGAAATGAGTGATTTCACCAAGGTGACTTTGCATTGACTTTGCATATATATGTATCTTCTATATATAAAAGATGAATGATCACCGTGAGTATATATATCGTACTCGATGATACGTATGTTGTATTTGGTTGCAATGTCAGTGTAGTGTACACCTGATCCGACGCAGTAAATATATCACTTGGTGCAGTTAAGTGTTGTGCAAACTAGTGCGTAAATATTTGTTAGTTTGGTCGAAAGTCTAGATCTTCGCCCTCTGGCTCTGAGAAGCCAGAAGAGTCATCCCTTTCGCTAAAGTACCTGTGTGTGGTTGTTGTTTTTCTCCTGTGTTAGGCCTGTGGTTTAGTATGTCGCCAGTTAAAGGCAGAGGCTTCCAGTATTGGCGTTAACCGGTAATTACCGGTATTTTACCGGTTGAAATGAAAAAATACCGGAAAATAATTGGCTGCCGGTATAACCTACCGGTTGATTTGTAGAATACCGGGTTTTTTTTGCTGGTAAAACAACAAAACCAGTCCTCTGAATTGGAGTCTTACTGGTTCCAACGACCAGCCCACCTTTTTTTCTGAATAGTTTTCATCATAAAAGTTTGTGTACCAGTTTGAAAAAATATTAGCGCCATCACTGGCTTTCCGTGTTGCTCTCTATCTCAGATCTGTCCTTGCTTGTACCTGGGATAAGGCCATCGCTCCATTTGGACACACACCAAAAATCAACATTCTCAGCGGCTGCTCCCTGTGCAGAGTCGGCATCATTTTAAGAATTAATTTCGCAGATTGAGTTGACACTAGTGGCTTTTAGGAAATTAATTCATCAACTTAATCCTACTCAGCACCTACCGGCATCCAGGGTGTTGGTTTTTGGTGGCTCCAACAGCGGCGTTGGTCGTATCCCATTCAAAAAAAAAAAGCTGTCCAGATCTGAGATGGTGAGCCGAATCGTACATACGGGAAGGAATATGCCTTTGATGTTCTGAAATGGGTTAAGATACCTGTGATGACGTTAAGAATCACTAGTCAGTCAGGTCTGCGGTAGACAGACCATTCGCAGCTCCACCGACTCCATCCTGAACTCAGGTCAAAATGAGTTCGGCTCATTCTCTCCCTGACACGACGCTACAGTCCTACGCGAATCTATCAAAACAGAAATACAGAGTTATCTCCCATGGTTTTCGCGAGCACTGATCTAAATTTGAGATTAGTGTTCGCGAGACGAAAATGATTGCAGATTGGCCGACTTCGACAGTGATCTCCGTTCTGTTCTTCACAGTTATGATAAAGACATCGTTCTAAGGTCAAAACAAGTCGAAATGTTGGGACTGCTGCCGGAAGGAGACCGTAATATATGGTTTCATCACTGTCAACCGGTTACAGAAAAAATCGTCTGTTCCAGTGAGTGCCGAAACCAAACGGTTGATTATCACGTGACATTTTGGCCATATTTAGAGTTGTTTGCACAGTAAATACAGCCGCGAAAAATAGCTCGCTTGAAACTGTCTTACATATCAATTCCTTTGTAATTTAAAAATTACAAAACACCATGAAAAATCATTATCGACGATCGCGAATCTGCTTATATCAATAATACATTACAAAAAGCTCTAAATATGTTAAAAAAAATCGGTTTCCTTGCCAGACAAGGAAACTCAAGGCATCCTGTCAGGGAGAGAATGAGCCGAACTCATTTTGACCTGAGTTCAGGATGCACCGACTCACCATGACGCGTTTGTCAGGCTGCTTGTAGGGAGAGGTTTTCGACTCGATTCAGCTGCCTCTCGATAGTGAACAACACTTTTTTTTATTGTTGTCTTTAACAACAGTAGAAGTTGGCCTGGGGCTGTTGTGCAGTGTTTGTTTACGCCAGTTGGATATTATTAATTTTTATGTTTGCGGATAAAATCTCAGTTTATAGTAGACCTTTCTTTTCGGAACAAATGTGTGAGAAGATCGAAGGTATCAGTTGTAAAATCAGATGTCATTCTCTGGAGAAAAAAAATACCAGTATGAATGTAGCGTTATGTTTTCAGAGGGAAACTGTGTCCTCCTGTCAGAATTAAGTCCGTCATCATCATGTCATATAACCTGCGAGACTCACCAAAATCAGTTTAGCTAAACTTTCTGTTGTTATTCTCCCCCCACAAGTGTCTGTAGCTCTTTTTGGGCCTTGAACAGAAAAAGCCCAACTCGGTGGGATAACCTTGTCGATAAATGAAAGATCTCCGCTGATTTTGAGCAGAGCATTGCCGCATGTTTTGAGCCTTTGTGCATGATTTGAACGCTTTTGTGGTTAAGCAGAACTTGAACTCGATTGCAGCATTCAGCATAATATGCTGTTAACATCAAAGAGTAAAACCAAATTCTACACTTTCAGGGGCTGGTTTTTTTTAATACATGTCAAATGAAATAAGTCCTCTTCAGGAAAAATTCCAATACAAAAATATGACTGTTTAGGTTTTCCAGACATTAGATTTGTACCGTCGTAAGTTTACGATTTTGAGAATGTTTCAGAGACCCGGCTGCAGAGTGTTTGTGTTTTTGTCAGTCAAAATCAGCACAACAAAGTGGAGATAAACCACAACTTTTCTCACAAATAACAATTTTAGGGAATACAAGATTTCAGAATCCCATTCAACTCAGTTTCCGAGTCTGTCGACAGGAGATGAGTCTTCTTCAGAGAAAAAGCTTAAAAACTAGGGTAGTCTAAAGCAGACGACAACTCGTTGTTCATTCTGCGAGCCGTTCCCTTCTGTTCCAACCGGCTGTCCGTCGTAAGCTCAAACATCTCCGTGTCCGCCCCTCCCCTCGAACAGAAGGAAGGGAGGAGCTACGGTTTAACGCACAGGAAAAGGGGGCGGGGGGTTGAAAGTGGAGACGGCTTCCCCTGTGACAGGCTCGCGACAATTCTCCCAGCGCGCGCAACGCACGTGACATCGCGACACTTGAGCAGACGACACTTTTGGGGAGAGTGTGAGAAAGGAAAGGAGGCGAGGCAACGAAAAGAAAAAGAAGTAAAAAAGGGAGGGGAAATCTGGAAGACGGGCTGGAAGGGAGTGGAGGAAGAGGGGAGGGGCGGGGGGGGGGGGGGGGGGGATAACGGGATCGATGGAGCAAGAGAAAGGGGATGACGTCTCTCCTTTTGTGGAAAACCTCTCTCCCCCCCCCCCTCTCTCTCTCTCCTCGTTGCCACACACACACAGCATGAGAAGCTAGACTGAAGCAACCGCTTGGGTGCTGTGATAGCCGAGAGAGAGCTGCTCGTAGAAAAATCAATATGGGGTCATGAATATTCAATACATTGACGGGTCACATGACCGCAAGGTGACCAAGACATTTCAAGCGGTTGGACGAATTAGAGTTGACACGGAACCGCTAAAGAATAGTACTTGGGGGAACAGAGGGAATACACCTCGCGCGACACACTGTGAGGGCGGTGACAGCGCGCTTCGCGACAGAGAAGAAAAAGTGACACGCGCTTGAGCAAACAAATGGAAAGGGAAGGGTACCGGCCTCAGAGGGGAAACTCTTCGCCAAGCTACTCAGGGGGAACCGACAAACCATACAGCCGATAAGAAAAGAAAACAAAAAAGTCATAGTTGTAGTTTCTAGAGAACGGCTTTGCTCAAACTTGGTGTGTTGTTGTTTTCTGTGGGGTGCCGACTTGAAAACATCGGAAAGAAAAAGCGTCACTCACTCACTCTTCTACCCAGCTTGTGTGAAGGGGAACTGAGAGAAAAGGGGCGACGACTGCCTCCGTGTGTGAGTGTTGTCGTTCCCCAGTGGACCATTCCCCCAGTTCCAGGAGGAACAGTGTGATGTCTGGAATGCTGGAGGGTGTGTGTGGTCGGGGGTTGTCGTCGCTGTCCATGAGTGCTCTCAGTCCGACAGTATCGCCGCAGCCACCACCACTAACCTCTGCGACTCCGACGTTAGCCGAGATGATTTGCAGGAATAAGTTTCTGGAAGGTAGGCCCTTGTGCTTTTTATTACTCTCGCTGTGTAGAAGCGGTGCTAGCTGCTAATCCACTCAGCTGATGACACACACTCCAAATCCACTCTCGTCTGCCATCACTGCTTGTGTATCTCGCTCCAACTCTCGGAGAACTATCGCAGGTCTGAGCTCTGTATAGTCTCGATAAGCCCAGCTCTCGAACCTCCTCGTTTAGTTCAGCCTAACATGTCAGTTATCGCTGCTCTACTCCAAAATGTTGTCATAACCGATGGATGGCTTTCCAGCTGATGATCCGATAGGACAAATTTGCATCATGTTCTCTATTTTGTTTCTACGGGAGAGAGAGAGAGAGAGAGAGAGAGAGAGAGAGAGAGAGAGAGAGAGAAATTGCTGGTACAGTATTGAATTCCCCGTGCTTGTTTGGGATCACTGGCACTGCAGGTCCCGTGTGAGTTTTTAATCAGTCAGCACTCCTCCCCCTCGCCATGGCCTAAATTGTTTCGCCGTAATTAGGGACGAGAGGCGGGCAAACACTCGGCGGATATTTTGTATTAAATGTGCGCTCGTCCGGAAGAAATTTGATTTGTGAGTCCCTCCTTAACCTCCCCAACCTCCCCTCTCTCTCTCTCTCTCCCTCTCTCTCTCTCTCTCTCTCTCTCTCTCTCTCTCTCTCTCTCTCTCCCCTCCCCTAGTTCCAGATTATATTGGTTATTGGATCAGCTCTCCACAAAATCGAATTGCAGGACAGGAGTAGGTATGATTGAAAGAGACAGCGGGACGAACCAAGAAGAGAAAGAAGGGGGAGAGGAGAGAGGGTTTCGAGTGTGAATGTTCTGTACATGTTTGTGAGAATTTCCCTCCCCCCTCCCCCCCTTCCCCTCCTCTCTTCTTCTTTTCGGAGGATCCATACTTCAGCTCTTAGCGTCCGCTCATCCTTCATATTTAAGTTGACATAAACGCTTCTGTGCTAATCAATAAGAGCAGAAATCAGAAACCGGGGTGAGGCGTCTGAGCCAAGGAAGTTGGCGAGAGAAACGCTTCGGCTATGTCACAAAATCGTGTATGGCGAGAGAGGGAGGAAAAAAAAGACAGAGAAAGAAAACAAAAAGAAAAGAAAAATTCTTGAAAAAAAAGAAGGAACTTAGGAAGCGGAGGAGAAAGAAAAACAAAAAAGAAATGGAAAAAGGGCAAAAAATTGAATTTCAAGAAAACAAATCGGAAGGAAGCTTTGCCCAACATGGCGTATACTTTGTGCATGAGGTACGATTTCTGTTATGTTGTGTAATTATGTGTACATTCTTTTTGTGTGTTGTCGCAAAAATCAGAGTAACTAAAACTCGACCCATTTGTGGTTTATTTTTAAAGATGTTTTTGTTGAATTATTTTTGCAGTAGATTGTTAAAAAAAAAGAAGAAAAAGTAGGCCTAAAAGCCTCATATCCTAAAATCGGTATTTTATCAATGTTGGCAATATTTGTGCTAGTTTGTTTCTGTTTTATCATTTCAGTTTAGCTGTTTAGTGATAACAAATACATTTGAAATGCTATTTATTTGAATAAGATAAATGGGGTCAGAGTGTTTTTTATAACATATGTAAGTCAGTTTTCCCCAGCATAAAAAGTCGACATAGTCATAATATATATATCTAAAACGTTTAACGTGAGATACTTCTTATAGGATTCAATAACCGGGACATCGGCTAAATCTAGAATGTTTACACTAGAACGTGCTCAAAAATTTCCTATTTTAAAAGCAGCTACGGAAAAAGACCAACAACTTATTTTCTGTTCACCTTTAAATATCGCACCGAGCGTGATTTCAAGAGCTTATTCGGTGGATACTTGGAAAATTAGGATTCTTCTTAATTGTTTGTTGATCCAATGAAAAGCGTTTGCCTTTGTCAAACAGTCGATTTTATAATGTACGATGTGCGTTTGATTCTGTAGCTACATTGTGGGGAGAGGGATGGAGAGAGAGAGAGAGAGAGAGAGAGAGAGAGAGAGAGAGAGAGAGGGAGAGAGAGAGAGAGAGAGGAGAGAGAGAGAGAGAGAGAGAGAGAGAGAAGAGAGAGAGAGAGAGAGAGAGAGAGAGAGAGAGAGGGAGAGAGAGAGCGAGAGAGAGAGAGAGAGGGAGAGAGAGAGAGAGAAAGAGAGAGAGAGAGAGCGAGAGAGAGAGAGAGAGAGAGAGAGAGGGGAGAGAGAGAGAGAGGGGGGAGAGAGAGGTTTTTCACAAAAGAAGAGACGTCATCCCCTTTCTCTTGCTCCATCGATCCCGTCATCCCTCCATAGTTACGGTTTTACATAGTAGCACACCCGTGCACCGACACCAGTAACAACAATAACTGATTATACTATGCTATCAAAATGAACAGGATAATGGTATGTAGATGGGCGAGGTGCGCGGCAATGGAGGTTTTGTAATTTATAAAAGATTTTGGCCACACCAGCATTTTAAAGCGAGACATCATATCCCCTGAAAGATATACAGCGTCAGCTTGAAAGGATTGCTCAAAGAATAAGAATGTATCAGAGTAATTAAAGATGAGCGTATTTTCTATTTACATTTTATTTGTGTAAGCCTATTTATTTTTTCATTCGTTCATTGATTATTTAATTCATTCATTCACTATTTATTTATGTATGTATGTAGGCTTATATTTATTCATTCATTCATTCATTCATTCATTCATTATTTTTTTCATTTATTTATTTATTCATTTTTCAATTTTTATTTAGTGATCTTTTTTTACACGAAACACGTGTAAAACAAATGTAACAACATTGTATAAAATGTATTATTGTTTCAGCTTTGATGGAGACACTCATATCACTCTTTGTATTTTGCTAGTAAATGACAAGTGCGTTCTTTATGACTCCAGTTAGAGATTGGGAAGTTGGTCATATCACTCTTTGTATTTTGCTAGTAAATGACAAGTGCGTTCTTTATGACTCCAGTTAGAGATTGGGAAGTTGGTCATATCACTCTTTGTATTTTGCTAGTAAATGACAAGTGCGTTCTTTATGACTCCAGTTAGAGATTGGGAAGTTGGTCATATCACTCTTTGTATTTTGCTAGTAAATGACAAGTGCGTTCTTTATGACTCCAGTTAGAGATTGGGAAGTTGGTCATATCACTCTTTGTATTTTGCTAGTAAATGACAAGTGCGTTCTTTATGACTCCAGTTAGAGATTGGGAAGTTGGTCATCCGAAGGGGACCATTTGTGTCGTTGCTGTAGACAAAGACTCATGAAAACGTCATAACCAGTTTGTGGTAGACTGCTGTTCTGTTCTTATGACGTTTGTTTTAGAGCACAGATAGTTCCATTGCAAAGTAGACAATGTCATGAAACAACCGAGTCAATGAATGGATGAATGAATAGATGGATGAATGCATGAATGAAAAAAATGAATGAATAGATACAGATGGGTAATTGATACTCCTCATTAGGTCTTATATACGTACGTATATGGTGAGCACGCAGTGATATACATGATACTCAATAGGAAAGGTTAATTTTTGATTTCCAAACCAAATTACTCCTCTCTTGCATGTTTTCCCTCTTTCTGTCTTTCTTTCTTTTTTTCTTTCTTTCTTTTGTCTGTCTGTCCGTCTGTCTGTCTGTCTGTCTGCCTGTCTGTCTGTCTGTCCGTCCGTCTGCCTCTCTTTCTTTCTTTCTTTCTCCCTTTCTAGCATGATGTCATGCAAGTGTCCAAACTCGTTGTAAACCCAAGAAAAGAATCAGGGAACTGTTGGTAAAATTTACATGATTTGTTTTTCATGTCATGTCATCGTTATATTGTTTATGATTTTGCTGGAATCTCTATGATCACTGAGCGTAACATTTTTTTGTTTTAATTAAAAACAAAAACAAAAACATTCATCTCCCTCTCAAAAAGCACGTGTTATTTTTTTATTTTTTATTATTATATAGATTAAAATTTTTGTAAATATTTATTTATTTATCTATTTATGTTTACATTTACCTAAGCCTATACTAAGCTGTTTCTTTATAGGTTAATACTGATTAATGCATTTATTCATATTTGTATTCCTTCATTCATTTATCTACTTATTTCTTCATTCTTTTGTTTATTAATTCATTTATTTATTAATTCTACACTCACACACCCTTGTTCGTCAGCAGCCTCTTATCTCCGCACACACACAGAAATAGATCTAGAGCATCGTGTATTTATTTAACTGTTATTCCACTGGCCCAGTGTGCTTTAGCCGCTCGAATTTATTAGTTTATCTATTTATTTTTTCAATTATCTGTTCATGCATTTTGTCTTTTAACACTAATACGTGTTTCACAACCTCTAATTGCATACAAACAAAGAACTATATTTGACTGGGTTATTTTTCTCACCAGTGCATTAGTTGTGCCTTGGCCGCTCGCATTTGAATTTTTTTAAATGTATTTATTTAGGCTTATTTATCTGGTATATTGTTTTTTGTTTGTTTTTGTGTTTGTGTGTGTGTGTGTGTGTGTGTGTGTGTGTGTGTGTGTGTGTGTGTTTATTTATTATTTATTTTTCATTATTTTTTTTCATATTTATTTATTCAACACTCAGACACCCTTGTTTCACTACCTCTTATCAGCGTACAGACAAAGAACTTGAAGCATCGTGTATATATATATATATATATATTTGACTTATTTCCCCAGTGCATGTGTAACCGTTCCAATTTATTTATTCATTTATGAACATCATCTATTTATTCTACATCCATGTATTCATTCCACGCCAAGAAACCCTTGTTTCATAACCTGTAACGTGCGTAGAGACAGAGAAGTGGAAGCATGGTATATTTGACTGTTATTTCACCGGTTCAGTGTGCCTGAGCCGCCCCAATACCCACAGGGCCGGCGAAAAGAGGATTTGGACTCGGGGGAAAATTTAAATAAATCCCAAACAGTTCGATATGGTAATAGGATTCCATGTGTCACTTCGTTCTGCCTTTGTCGTGTTTGCGAAGGATATGCTTTCAGGGGCATTCGGTCAGGTTTGTGTTTGTGTGTGTGTGTGTGTGTTGTGAGAGAGAAATAGGGAGGGAGAGAGAGAAGGGCAGAGAGAGAGAGAGAGAGAGAGAGAGTAGGAGAGTGACTAAGAGTGTGCGTGTGTGTGTGTGGGGGGGGGGTGCATGAAAGGAGATGGGATATGTTTGTGTGTGTCAGTCTGTCTCACAGTGTCTGTCTGTCTGTCTGTCTGTCTGTCTGTCTGTCTGTCTGTCTGTCTGTGTCTGCACACACGAGCTATTGTCACCATGGCCAACAAAGTAACAGACACTTGCGGTTTTAAAATTGACTGAAAAGCTTAGTCATTCCAGCAAATTGTATTCGTTGAGGCACACTCTGTCACTCATACTTTTGTTTAATCTTCGCAAATGTGGTCGCGAAATATCCAAAATATAGACAAATCTGAACATCTTGAAATGTTTTAGACAACAGAAAAACAGCATCTTAACTTTTACAGCATTACACATTTACACGCGTGCTGTAAATCGTATGCCCCGTTGGAGGTACTATGTTCTAAAAAAACAAACTGAAAAAAAAGAAGAACACCGACAACTACAAAACAACTAATATTAATTAACATGTCACTTGGTATACATTTTAATCATTTTTTGAATTCACAGTAACCTTTGTTAAAAGAAATGATATATGTAACCGATTTCTTC
This sequence comes from Littorina saxatilis, assembly GCF_037325665.1. NCBI lineage: Eukaryota > Metazoa > Mollusca > Gastropoda > Littorinimorpha > Littorinidae > Littorina > Littorina saxatilis. Next base: position 10,610,526 of record NC_090259.1, read on the forward strand.
CAATGAAAAAAGGGCCAGTATGTCAGATCAAATCCATTCAGATTTGTGTTGTTGTTGTGGCTGTTATTGCGTATTTAAATTATTCAAAAGTGTATCCGTCAATCCGTTGAGTTGTACAAATCTTTAGATGTTTACACTACTTTTCTTTGAGATGTGCTTTGTTATCCTGGTCTGTTTGCGTGCATGTATGGATATAAGTAGGAGTCTGCGAATGTGAAGTACTTCATAATTAACATGTAAATTAATTCTTGTCTTCTTGCTGCCGTTGTACTAGCAATTAGGTTGATCGCCTCGATTTCATCCGAGTAATGTCCGACCTGCTCTCACTTTTCCCCCTGCGTTATCTCTTTTTCTTCTGTCAAAAACAGAACAAAATGTCACGAAAGAGATGACACAGAGGTGTTCACGAAAATCAGAATGTAAAATCAGGATTAAAGAATGGTCGACTTGCTTTGTATAGTCAATATCCCTCATCATTGTATTCATATACTCGTCTGAATTGTTTCTTCCTCGATGTTGTTATTTCCCAGACATATATCGCAAGAACAGTTAAGCCTTTCCAGTTACTAAAATGGACACTCTTGTCCTAAAAATAAAATGGACACTCCTGTTCTTAAAATAAACTAGAGCTCCGTTGAAGTATGGGGCGTTTTCCGACCATGTAACAGCGCTTGGGAATTTACGCTCGATGTTGTTGCATGTCGAAACAGCTAATTTTCATTCGTGATGAAATTTCTCCATTGATTCTCCGTTCTTTTCGCCTGACCTGTGGTACAACTGCTCTGTCATTGCGCATTACGCGTAGTATAAAGATGTCATCTTCACTTGTTGAACATCTGCCGAAGAGATGTTCGGTTGTGCGTTTGCTTTAAACAAGAATGTATTCAATTTGTATCAGGACATACACATTATATGGCATTCAGGAGGCATTCAGGATTTCTCACTCAAGCATAGTGTTTATTTTAAGCAATCCTTGTGAAGACATAACAGAGGAGAGCATACATGATGGCGGACTAAATCGAAATACTCGTTTGAGAATACTATAACAAACAGAAAGGCAAGATACGAGTGACGTGTGTGCGTCAGTTTGTGTATGGAAGGGTCGGGTCAGTCGGGTGGAGCGTGAGGGAAGGTTTCTGCAGGAACAAGATGAGTAAAGGCGTGGTTGTTGTTGTCTGTGTGTGTGTGTGTGTGGTGGTTGTGTGTGTGTGTGTGTGTATGTGTGTGTGTGTGTGTGTGTGTGTGTGTGTGTGTCTGTGTGTGTGTGTGTGTGTGTGTGTGTGTGTGTGTGTGTGTGTGTGTACGTGTGTGTGTGTGTGTGTGTATACTTTTGATTTTTTTGGTTTTTGTCTTATTCATTTACTCGTTCAAGTGGGTTTCGTTTGTTAATGTTTGTTGTTTTTTACGTATCCGGACTGCGGATTTTTCCTCCAATGAATTGTCTGTCTGTTTGTCTGTCTGTCTGTCTATCTGTTTGTTAGTTTTTCTCTCTCTCTCTCTCTCTCTCTCTCTCTCTCTCTCTCTCTCTCTCTCTCTCTCTCTATATCTCTCTCTCTCTCTCTCCCTCTCTCTCTCTCTCTCTCTCTCTCTCTCTCTCTCTCTCTCTCTCTCTCTCTCTCTCTCTCTCTCTCTCTCTCTCTCTGTGCGAGGACTAATTTACTGATAGTAGATTATCAAACAATTGTTCTTATTTTTACCACTTTTCATCACACAAATCTTGCCCAATTTTAATGTTGATTCCAGTTTTGAATATTCTAAGGATTTCACTTTCTCCTGTTTGTCATTGTATAAAATAATGAAAGAGTATTGTTGTTGTTTTTGTCACAAGTTTACCATTTTGAATATATTGAAAAACATTGCTACATCTTTGCAGCAGATTTCGCAATTCAGAATCATTAATACAATTAGCAAAGAAACATAAACCTACCCAAATCTTCAGATGGTATTGTTACTACAAAGGATAGCAAAGTATGAATCATGGCAAAGCGACGATGGTGGACGGTGAATGTAGTTGACAAAAGAAGAGTTTCAAGAAAAACAAACAAATAAAGACATACAAATAGATAAGTAATATAAATAAATAAGTATACATAAATGAATACATGCATCGACAGATAAATGGTTAAAAGAATGAAGGGCACTGGCAGGTGTTTTAGTCTTACATGCAGACTGACATTAAAGAACAAATGTGACCAAGAAGTGAATATGAATTATGCAAACGTCATTTAGCGAGTTAAAATGTTCTGTTCTCACTTTTCTTTCTCTGTTACAATAAAGTATCGAGAAAAAAATATGACAGAGATGGAGAACAACGCGAACAACGAATACGTAAACCAAATGCGATACACTCAAGAGTCTGTATTCAAATTGAATAAATAATAATATAATATAAGCTTAGCTTTTTGTGTGGTCACAAATGTTTATATCGCATATACATGCCACCCTGTATTTCCTTAATAAAATCTTGTTTTAAATCAAATTGAATAAGATAAGCTGGGTTTTTTTTTCAAGTCTATATCTGCTGCTGCAACGGGCTAACGTATCCCATGTTTGTTTATTCCACGACCATGTAAGCCATCCTCAGTCAATGTCTGTTCCACATGCACAAAGACACGTCCAAACACGCCCCTGGGCGCAAATCGTGCGATATTTTTCGATATCCCACGCCAGCACTGTTCGTGCGCGTCCATCACTGACAGATATGATGAAAAAGTCGACACAGGGTCGGCGGTTCGCACGGGCATGAAATGTCACCGGCACACGCACAGCCCTGCATGGACGGTACGGTTCCTCGCACAACATCTGTCGAGCTTTTTGTTCCTGTCGCCATAACTCTTTCTGCGAATCGCCGGAACCTTTTAGCTGAACTTCATGTATCATGTAGTTTTATTGTTTTGTTGTTGTTGGGTTTTTGTAAGCACCAACCATTTTGAATGTGTGTTTTTTGTTTGTTGTTGTTGGTTCGTTCGTTCGTTCGTTCGTTCGTTCGTTCGTTCGTTCGTTCCTGGGTTTGTTTGTTTGTTTGTTTGCCTGTTTGTTTGTTTTAAAATATTCTCAACATGGAGCACATAAGCAGTTGTTGATTTTTTTTTTTTTGGGGGGGGGGGGGGGGAATTAGACTCGGCGGTGTACATGTACTTTATGTTTAAACATGTGTGGCTAATGAACCCAAACGTTTAGAACTTTTTTTCTTAAACAGATCATTTCAGTCATGTATTAAATTGATCGCATAGAATGATGCCAATGTTTATATCAGGTATACAGATTCCGAATTTCGAATGCTATTATGTGATGTCTCTTTTCTATCCCCCCCACTTTCATTCTTCTTTTTTTCTTCCTTGCGAAATCAAATTACGGATTTATAGCCTTTTTATGAAGAGCTTAGATTAAATAAATACAACAACAAATAAACACTCAAAATTACAAATAAACAAACAAACAAAAACACAACTGTGAGCAATTATGTGAATGGTCGAATGTTGTACATGTACAACCACTTGAAAACACGTTTTATTGTGTTCAAATATCACGAACGGTTAATTTAAACAAAATGTAATTGATGAGAGCATTGTATAATGTATACTCTTATTTTGCATGATTTTGGGTCTTTTTTTCCAATTTTGCAATACACAATTAAATCCTATCACATACACACACACACACACACACACACATATTTTTTATTTTTTATTTTTTATTTTTTTTATTCTCTTTATTTATATAGCGCCTTATCCGAAGTTCAAAGCGCTTTATGCCGTGTGAGATGGAATTTTTTACACAATATATCACGCATTCACATCGACCAGCAAACCTCAAGCCTGTCAGGCGAATGTTCACCTTTCGCGGCCTTTATTCCAAGTCACACGGGTATTTGATGGACATTTTTATCTATGCCTATACAATTTTGCCAGGAAAGACCCTTTTGTCAATCGTGGGATCTTTAACGTGCACACCCCAATATAGTGTACACATACACACACACACACACACACACACACATACACACCGTGCCACTACACACACCACCACCACCCTACGGCTCCATTCCCAATCTATCTGAAAACGTTTAGTCAAAAATTGACAAAATGTAAAAACAATACAAAGGAAGAAAAACAAAACCAAAAGAACAGAGGTTTAAAACAAAAAGGGTTTGCACTGTTTTTAACCGAGTCAACCGGTAATTTCCTCTGAGGTTTCAAGTGCAGACCTGGAAGGCGACCCAGACTGAATCCGATAGAAAAGTTCTGTGAAAAGAGAAGGGTAGAATTTCTGCTGCCGCCCAAAACACCTTTCGGCCGTTGGTCTCTCTGTCGACCTCAAGTTACTTGATCTCTGCTTAGTATCTTCACTGTTTGACGTTGGACTAGTATTACAGCCGGTACATCTTTTTCAGTCTTGTGGATTTTCAAAGCAAACAATAAGGGACATCAGGTGTCCGTAAAAAAAAGAAGCTTGACAGCGTTTGAAAAGGGATGACTCCAGGGCGATTTGTCTGTTGTTCTCTTCTGAAAACAATGCTTGTCAGGTCGAAATTGGAGAAAAAGATGGTCTTGGAAACTCTCTCTGTCTCTCTCTCTGTCTATGGCTCTAGCTGTCCGTCTATGGTTCTGGTTGTCTCTGTCTGACTGACTCTATATCTCTCTGTCTCTGTCTCTCTCTCTGGCTATGGTTCTGTCTGTTTGTCCGTCTGTGGTTCTGGTTGTCTAACTGACTCTCTCTCTCTCTCTCTCTCTCTCTCTCTCTCTCTCTCTCTCTCTCTCTCGCTCTCTCTCTCTCTCTCTCTCTCTCTCTCTCTCTCTCTCTCTCTCTCTCTCTCTCTCTCTCTCTCTCTCTCTCTCTCTCTCTCTCTCTCTCTGTCTATGGCTCTATCTGTCCGTCTGTGGTTCTGGTTGTTTCGAGCTTTGCCTGTCTCTCATTTTAAATATAATTGTTTTACCTTAACTTTTACAAAAAGAATAAACTTCTCCTTTCTTTCGTCTTCCCTTCCCTCCAACACTCCCCCTTTATTTTCAATTTATGACTGGAGCTTGTACGGCATATTGGCAAAGGAATTGCGCGTGAAAACAATAAAGCCTGTGATTAATGCTGTAGTGGAGTGCGACCTGGTAATACTGGGGCGTGTTCATTCCTCGTAATGTCATTAGTATAATACAACATTAACACTCACGGCTCTAATCATTACATTTGATAGTGTCAGTGTTAACTACAATCTGTCACGTAATTAAATAAAAAATTAAAAGCTTCTGTCAAAATAAGAACGCATAAAAGAATCAACATATATCGTTCGACTATCAGTCCTGTCGCAAAATTATTTCTGGGCTTCTTCTTCTTCTGCGTTCGTGGGCTGAAACTCCCACGTACACTCGTGTTTTTTGCACGAGTGGAATTTTACGTGTATGACCGTTTTTTACCCCGCCATTTAGGCAGCCATACGCCGTTTTCGGAGGAAATTTCTGGGCTCATTTGTTTGGTTTGAGACCGTGTCCTTCTCTTCTTCGGCTTCTGAATCAAAAGTTATCGTTTGACCACCCGCCGTGATGCAAACTGATACATGGAAACATTCGTTTGTTTGAAGACCGTGTCCTATTCTTCTTCCTCCTCCTCCTTCTCGTCTTCTTCTTTTTATATTTAGTCAAGTTTTGACTAAATATTTTAACATCGAGGGGGAATCGAAACGAGGGTCGTGGTGTATGTGTGTGTGTGTGTGCGTGTGTGTGTGTGTGTAGAGCGATTCAGACTAAACTACTGGACCGATCTTTATGAAATTTGACATGAGAGTTCCTGGGTATGAAATCCCCGAACGTTTTTTTTCATTTTTTTGATAAATGTCTTTGATGACGTCATATCCGGCTTTTCGTGAAAGTTGAGGCGGCACTGTCACGCCCTCATTTTTCAACCAAATTGGTTGAAATTTTGGTCAAGTACTCTTCGACGAAGCCCGGGGTTCGGTATTGCATTTCAGCTTGGTGGCTTAAAAATTAATTTATGACTTTGGTCATTAAAAATCTGAAAATTGTAAAAAAAAAAAAAAATTTATAAAACGATCCAAATTTACGTTTATCTTATTCGCCATCATTTGCTGATTCCAAAAACATATCAATATGTTATATTCGGATTAAAAACAAGCTCTAAAAATTAAATATATAAAAATTATTATCAAATTTTTTTTTTCGAAATCAATTTAAAAACACTTTCATCTTATTCCTTGTCGGTTCCTGATTCCAAAAATATATAGATATGATATGTTTGGATTAAAAACACGCTCAGAAAGTTAAAACGAAGAGAGGTACAGAAAAGCGTGCTATCCTTCTCAGCGCAACGAATACCCCGCTCTTCTTGTCAATTCCACGTGCACTGCCTTTGCCACGGGCGGTGGAGTGACGATGCTACGAGTATACGGTCTTGCTGCGTTGCGTTGCGTTCAGTTTCATTCTGTGAGTTCGACAGCTACTTGACTAAATATTGTATTTTCGCCTTACGCGACTTGTTTTCTTTCTTGTGTGTGTGTGTGTGTGTGTGTGAGTGTGTGTGTGTGTGTGTGTGTGTGTGTGTGTGAGTGTGTGTGTGTGTGTGACTATTTATTGCGCGATACAAACACTCGACTGAGCAGAATGGGTTTCAAATACTCTCTTGGAACAGCTGCGCCTGCGTCTTTTCTTGTAAAAAAGTGTAATTTAATACTTCTCGAAATAATACTAACCAGAAAGTGAATCGTAAACCAATCAGTCCTAGCCGTTTCGTTTTTCGGTTTCTTATTAAATCATCTTTTTACATTTAGTCAAGTTTTGACTAAATGTTTTAACATAGAGGTGGGAATCGAGACGAGGGTCGTGGTGAATGTGTGTGTGTCTGTCTGTGTGTGTGTGTGTAGAGCGATTCAGGCTAAACTACTGGGCCGATCTTTATGAAATTTGACATGAGAGTTCCTGGGTATGATATCCCCGGACGTTTTTTTCATTTTTTTGATAAATACCTTTGATGACGTCATATCCGGCTTTTTGTAAAAGTTGAGGCGGCACTGTCACACCCTCATTTTTCAATTAAATTGATTGAAATTTTAGCAAAGCAATCTTCGACAAAGGCCGGGGTTTGGTATTGCATTTCAGCTTGGTGGCTTAAAAACTAATGAGTGAGTTTGGTCATTAAAAATCGGAAACTTGTAATTAAAATTATTTTTTTATTAAACGATCCAAAAACAATTTCATCTTATTCTTCGTCATTTTCTGATTCCAAAAACATATACATATGTTATATTTGGATTAAGAACAAGCTCTGAAAATTAAAAAATATAAAAATTATGATCAAAATTAAATTTCCGAAATCGTTTTAAAAACTATTTCATCTTATTCCTTGTCGGTTCCTGATTCCAAAAACATATAGATATGATATGTTTGGATTAAAAACACGCTCAGAAAGTTAAAACGAAGAGAGGTACAGTAAAGCGTGCTATGAAGCACAGCGCAACCGCTACCGCGCCAAACAGGCTCGTCACTTTCACTGCCTTTTGCACTAGCGGCGGACTACGTTCAGTTTCATTCTGTGAGTTCCACAGCTTGACTAAATGTAGTAATTTCGCCTTACGCGACTTGTTACATTTAGTCAAGTTTTGACTAAATGTTTTAATATAGACGGGGAATCGAGACAAGGGTCGTGGTGTATACAGTATGTATGCATGTATGTGCGTGTGTGTGTGTGTGTGTGTGGGTGTGTGTGTGTGTGTGTGTGTGTGTAGAGCGATTCAGAGACAACTACTGGACCGATCTTCATGAAATTTCACATGAGATCCTGGGTATGATATTTCCTGACATTTTTTTCATTTTTTCGATAAATGTCTTTGATGGCGTCATATCCGGCATTTAGTGAAAGTTGAGGCAGCACTAGCACTGTTACGCCCTCATTTTTCAATCAAATTGATTGTAAGTTTGGTCAAGCAATTTTCAACAAAGTCCGGACTATGGGATTGAATTTCAGCTTGGCAGCGTAAAAATCAGTTAACTAGTTTGCTCATTAAAGTTGTCATTAAATTCGAATTTTCACAGACAGATTCAAACATTATTGCATCGTATTTCGCAATTTCTCCTCATTTCAAAAACATATACATATGTTATGTTTACAATAAAAATGTGCTCAGAATTACACAAAATAGGTTTAAGTAAGTGCTGCGTTCGCACGCTACGCGGAGGCGAGCGTGACCCGTCTCGGTTTTTTCGGTGTGGTTAGTCGAGACTATCTTAATATGGTCTCGGCGATGACTTTTTTTGTGTTAATGTGTTATCTTGATGCCGACAGCTTGACTAAATGTTTTTATATCGCTTCACGCGACTTGTTTTTTTTTGCGGGAGTCTTTATTTATTTTAATTAACTTTTTTAACACTTTTTTTAATTGTATATATGTATTTGAAAATGCTGCTTTACGAAATACCTAGCGCGATCACTGTGAAAGATTGCCCGACCCGCTCAGCTGAAGTTGCCCGAAGGAAGCCCGACAAGGTTTCCCAGGAACATCAACACGCGTTTGAGCGGAAGCCACACAATGCAAATGTGCTGGGTCGCCGCCTCACGCGCAGGCGCAAAGTCACGCGTCGGAAGACCTGCAATTTCTACGTCACATCCGCTTCCTGTGCTGCGCGTGCGTGACGCAGAAGCTTTACAACGGTCGCAAAAATCTTGAGCTTGGAAGCCTAGGAAACAACTGTCGTTTTCAGTTTCTAGCTTTCCTTCTCACAACCCCCCCCCCCCCCCCCGATCCCCTCGCGTCTGAAGCATGGAGTTGAAACAAATCGTACACTTTTTTTAAATGTTCGTGTGTGTGTGTGTGTGTGTGTGTGTGTGTGTGTGTGTGTGTGTGTGTGTGTGTGTGTGTGTGTGTGTGTGTGTGTGTGTGTGTGTGTGTGTTTTGGCTATTTGTTTTTAAGTTTGATTGTTTGGATGTTGTCTTCGCTTGGTGCATGATGTGTGTGTTTTGTTGTTTAATTTTATATAGTTCGTCTACAATTTCTTTTAATAATTGTTATTCAAGCTCAATTAGAGAAACACGAGGAAAATTGTTATTGTGGAGGAGACGCATTAAGACATTGGACAGACTTAGTGAAGGGGATATAACAAAATCCGTTTGAATATGTGAATGTTTATAACATCCTGCATAACTCTTCTTGACTAAATATTGCCTGCAATTTTGATTAGGCACTCATATTTACTGTGTATAAGTGAAGGTCATCAGCAATTAGGATACAAATGTCCAAATTTAACATAGAAATGTTGACGTGTTGTCGACGCACGCACCAAAGGAACTGGAAAAAGCAGGAGTGTTGATCATTGTCTGATGCGAGTTTTTGTTTGTTTCTTTCTTTATTTTTTTATTTTTTATTTTTTATTTCATTGTTGGTGTTTTTGTTGTTGTTGGGGGGTGGGGGGGGGGAAGGGGGGTTGTCATTTTCTTTCTGGCTCTTTGTTTTCAACATTCTCCTCCGCATAGTCCTTGGAGTGTTTTGCTGATAAGCTGACCCAAAGAAACCGACACAAATTGGTAAACTTCAATAATGGCAAAAACTAAGCCTTTGCTCACACATTGATAGTGCGACACACACATACACACACACACACACACACACACACACACATACACACACTATCTCTCTCGCTCTTTTTTCATTTCTATGCCTTCCATGCACTTACAAAGTACACTTTCACAGACAGACACATTCGCGCACACCCCCCCCCCCCCCCCCCCCCTCTCATCGATTCTCATATTAACACAGCACAACAAGCACACTTTGCACGTGCAGGTCTTGGCGTGTGTCCACTGCAGTGGAACACCCCTCTTATAAGACATACCAAAACCCCAGAAAATCAGGTCTGTAAAAAGAAGAAGTTTTAATGAAAGGGAGGTAAATTGACAAAGGTTATGAACAGAACATCTGAAAAAGCAAGATCTGAAAAGGGAGGAGGTCTTAAATTGGGGGTGGGGGTGGGGGGTGTCTTAAAAGTGGGTTCCACTGAACTGGTGGAAAGCTGTGCACCATTGACTGCGTTGGGCCGAGAAGTGGGCGAACCCCTAAACGCTGGGCAGCGAGACAGTTAGAGGCGAATAATAGGATTGGTGCTGATCCTATTAGCGGGCTTAATCTAGTCAATCTGTCTCATTAGTCGCCCCATTCCCTCCCCCCGTCCCCCGCCGTCCTCCGCGGCTTCCTTGTTCCGCTGTTGTCGTCTTGTGGACGGTGACTGTGGTGAGTCGTCTTGTGGACGGTGACTGTGGTGATTTCAAGGGCGGTTTGCTGTGCAGTGTCTCCGACAGGCTGCGTCTCTCGAGAGGTTTTGGAGCAGTGGAGATTGGGTGTATTGTGCATGGGGTTGGGTTTGAAGAGACAGAGAGGGAGGAATGTGCAATGACAATGACAATTCTTTTTTTTATCGAGGGTAACAAGAATGATCATAGATATGCTTTCTTGCATCTGGCCCTCGGAGGGACCAGTACCAATCTACTAGGGAGAGATAACGAACGAACGAACGAACGATCTTTATTACTTAAGGATGGAGATTTTAGACTGACGATGGTCTTACAATCTGCCCTGCTAAAACTAAGACAGAAAAATGGAGACAACCAAAAACAAACAATCGCAAACAGACGCGAACAGAAGTTTTAGGTGTCAATACCAATCAGAGAGAGAGAGAGAGAGAGAGAGAGAGAGAGAGAGAGAGAGTGTTACACGACACTTGAGATTGCCACAAGTTCTCAAATGTCGTATAGTTGTGTTCTTTTATTCTACGTCGCCCGTCTTCGCAGCAGCAGAAAACAACTCGTTCTAATGGTTCTGACAAACTTTCTTGTGTGACATATCGTTTTTTGTTTAAAATGTATGAATCTGGTGTATACAAGTCAAAATTTTTGCTTTCTGTCCATGGTGTTCTAAATGAGTTAGGCTTTAGTGATTTTTGGCACAATCAAACTATCAATAATGTAACGGATGGTGATTATCTTAATACTTTCAAAGCACTGATGAAAAATAGGCTACAAGACCAATTTGTCCAAACCTGGCATTCAGAAATAAATAACAATGAGTTTTATTATAATTATAGAATGTATAAAGAGAATTTTGAGTTTGAAAAGTACTTGTCCATCCTGCCGGTTAATTTAGCAAACGCTGTTTTAAAATTTAGAACACTGAATCATAAATTGCCTATACAAAAAGGTAGGACTCTTGGTATTCCTAGACAAGACAGAATCTGTCACAAATGTTCATCAGGTGACCTTGGGGACGAGTTCCATTATATTTTTGTATGTCCTTTTTTTACCAATTATAGAAAACAGTTGTTACGGTGCTATTATTATGCCCGCCCCAATTCAGTTAAATTCAGAGAGCTTTTTTCCACTACAAAAAAGAGTTTATTGCTAAAACTCGCAAAGTTCATGACACTTGTCATGGACTGTTTGAGAAGCGAGTAAAATTTAATTCTCTTTTAGCTTTATACTCCGTTATCTGTTTTGTGTTGTTTGTAATAGTATTTTTGTCCTTATGTTAACCCACCCATCACCCCCCCCCCCCCCCCATTTCCCATAGTAAAGAAATGTATGTAATCACTTTGCACTTGTAGTGTTTTATTATTAGTATTATTATTATTATTATTATTAGTAGTAGTAGTATTAGTATTTATTATTATTGTTGAATTGTTTCTTGTATTGTTTTTGCTCTCCCTCACCCCTCACCTCCCTTTTCTGTACATAGTCTGATTTCTTTTTGTTTTAGTTCCTTTTATTTGGTGTTGAATGAAATGTGTTTTTATTGTGTTTTTTAATTTTCCATGTACCCTCACGGGGTTTTATTGGAATAAAACTTGACTTGACTTGACTTGCTTTGTTAAATTGAGTTCGAGGATTTATTTAGCATTCCATACATACAACTGCACATCGTAGCAGAACTCAAAGTAGAAGCTTTTTAACATTCAAATCGCGCTGGCATATATAGTAAATACTCAATCTCGAGAATATTCCAGACGGAACATGATACAACTACATTATACGAGCCGTCTATGTGACGTTCTCTGTGACGTACATCAAAAGCGCCGACGCACTTAATCCGAACGAACGCCACGAACCCACTACTCAAAACAACGTGGTAAACAACTTGTTTTGACAGGACTAGAAAGTTCACCTGCATTCTCGTCCAAGCATAAATATTGTGTTTACAAAATATAATATCGGTACTTTCCCACAAAGTACAAATAAGTCAACCACATGCAACACACAAAACCGAACCAAAGCTCAGCAACGACAGCGTTTCCTAACAGAGAGAGAGAGAGAGAGAGAGAGAGGGTGGGGGAGGGAAGGACTCGCAAATCCAATTTCTTCCGGACGAGCGCACATATTTTAGTACAAAATATCAGTTTGTCTGTCTTCCTGTCTGTCAGTTAGTAGTTCTGTGAGTTCCTCGGTCCGTCTGTCGGTCAGTTAGTAGTTCTGTGAGTTCCTCGGTCCGTCTGTCGGTCAGTTAGTAGTTCTGTGAGTTCCTCGGTCCGTCTGTCGGTCAGTTAGTAGTTCTGTGAGTTGCTCGGTCCGTCTGTCGGTCAGTTTGCTTGCATGCTTGGGTTTCTTTTCTGCGTCGCGTTTTACGTTCAGCATTTGGAGGATGTCTGACCATTGTGAATAAGTTTAAGAGTTTCTCGGTACATAAACTTATAAATAAACTTTTGAATAGCAGCGTACAGATTTTTCTTCATTTAGCCATTATTTGTCCGCTAAAAATGTTTTAGTAATTTCGACAAATTTGCAGGGGAAAAAATCCTAACAACGTCTCTGGGAGCGGCATGCCCGTCCATTTGCTCGGCAATCCCATGAAGCACTTCCAGAATACCGTCGAAAATACATGTATTTGAAAGGCTTTAAATTGACTTGTGATATTCTTGAAATATTTTCCAGTTTTGTTTGCATACAATAATGCTGACACGGTTTGGTTCACAATTGATTAGGGGTGGGATGGGCAGAGCGGGGTTGGCACTAAGGGGGATGGATTTCAATAGTCAAAACCTACCCCACAGTGCGGGTTTTTTTTGTTTCATTTTTTGCGATTGTACCAAAATACAATCCGACAATAATTCCTTTGTTTCTCGTGGAAGCTACCAGATTGGGAGGCACCAGTTATTTGAGGTAACCGGTAAGGTGAAGATCATTGGCCGAGTTACACGCCGCGAGCGTTTTTTGAGGCGTAAACACAGTGTGTTGATGTTGCCTTCTGTTGCTATTGATTGTCAATCAGTCTCCCTCCCGTCTCCCCCGAGAGCTGTTATCACACGCAATAAAGCGACAACTATTGCATTGCTATCTCTTTTATGTCTCGTGGACTCACAGGTAGAGAACCGTCGTCTGGCTGCAGCGTGTTGTGTTAGACGCGTCAGATGTATCGGAGACTAATATGACGCCGAGGAGACACAAGATTCAAAGTCATGTACAGCAATGAGACGTAAACGACAAGACCAAAAAACGCACACACGCACAAACGCACGCACTTAACAACGTACGTTCGCACGCACGCACGCACACACACACACACACACACACACACACACACACACACACACACACACACACACGCGCGCGCACACACACACACACACACACACACAGGAGGGAGAAAAACACACGAAAAAAAGACAAAAATGAAATAAATATATGACTTTTGATGGCGCATTCTGTATCATCTCTCTCTCTCTCTCTCTCTCTCTCTCTCTCTCTCTCTCTCTCTCTCTCTCTCTCTCTCTCTCTCTCTCTCTCTCTCTCTCTCTTTCAGTATGACCATGGCAGACAACGTTTATTTGAGCTTGATATAAGATGAAACAATCGGCTTTGGTGACAGGACAGGTGTAAAATATCAAACCGTAGGCCTACATGAGAGAGTGTTTTGCAATACTATGCCCGGAGTAATGTTCTCTTTCATAATGTTATCTTTTGTCGAGAATGTTTGTCATTTCTAACCTAAACTTTTTTTAAATGGAAATTGATAGTACAGTATGATATTTCTGTGGTGTGAATATCAGTTTTCGGTGTATGTCGTGTTAGTGAGCGTTGGGACACTCTGTCTGTCTGTCTGTCTGTCTGTCTGTCGCACGCACATACACGGCGGGAGTCGAAACAGAGCATAACAGGCTAATCAAATCAGTAAAGGAAGAAAGAAAACAGTACAAGAAAGAAATCTGAACTAAAATTACAAACTAGTGAGAGTAAAAGACAACAATACAATAAAAGGAAAAAAAATCAGAAAGAAAATACAATCAGACACCCCATCTGTCGAGGAATAGTAACAGAAGGGTTCAAATCCTCTCGCCAGTCGACACTCCAAAGACCTGCAACGCCGCGCGTGAAAGCAGGATATGCGCACGCACCGGCACGTGCGCACGTGCAAAAATGTGGCGCGACCGGCAGCACCGGGCACGGAATCGAAGAACGGGCACGGAACCGGGCACCCAACTTCCGCGCACAAGGCGTGTGTTGACACTAGCCCTCATTAGCCCTCTCTGCACAAACACTCGAGACAAGAGTTAGTTCCTCTCCATGTTTTCATTTTTCGGAAATTGTTGCAATGACGCGTTAACGACCCTACAAAAAAGATGGGTGTTGTGAGATATAGGGCTGGTAATAAGGATCGTCCCGGCGCAGAGTCCATCTGGAGTAGGGTATAGGGGTTTGATCACGAGGCCTGGACTAAATGTTGCCTTTGATCTTTTCTTTTTGTAGTATGATTTGTTTAATTGTCTTTGAAATGTTTTCGAAAACAAAACACGATAATGGCTGATTGAAGTTAGGACGACGATGATGTAAGCAAAGATGATGATGACGATGAGCGCTCATTTCGGTGCTTTGTCAGCGGTAGATAGAAGAACAATTCTCTCTCTCTCTCTCTCTCTCTCTCTCTCTCTCTCTCTCTCTCTCTCTCTCTCTCTCTCTCTCTCTCTCTCTCTCTCTCTCTCTCTCTCTCTCTCTCTCTCTCTCTCTCTCTCTCTCTCTCTCTCTCTCTCTCTCTCTCTCTCTCTCTCTCTCTCTCTCTCTCTCTCTCTCTCTCTCTCTCTCTCTCTCTCTCTCTCTCATATAAACCACAGACAACTTGAGACATGTTGCCACATGAGACCAGTCAGGCAGCACGCCGAAGAGCCCGCACAGCCACAGCGCGTGACTGGCACGTGTGTCACAGCAATCCCCGCACGCGACCGACATGACGTCAGAGTGATGATGACGTCGTGCGTGAATGGGGAGCACACCGGCATCACGGGGAAGCGAAAGAAACAGTGACAAAAGGATTTTTCCTGGCTTTGCGGAGTGGCACGCGCCGACCATCTGTACGACAGGACCGCGCAGGTTGCAAACAATCTGCTGCACCGAGAATGTGTCGCCCTTCCACTGTGCCGAACTGACTGGAGGGAGAGATTGTTATGAGCCTTACTTTTCTTGAAGATGATTGTCTATGGAGCAGTTATCGGGCTAGCCATTTTTATAACCGGTGTATTTATCTGCAAGCGTGAATTCTTGTCCTCACCGAAACCTGTCAGTCTGTTACAAAGGAACAGTCGAAACACGTCTACAACACAGTAATTTCATTTAGACGTGTTTATAAAAAAAAAACCGTCACACGAAATATCAACCACTATGCATGACCGGTTGCCGATATCATTTCCGGTATGCTGAGATTTTATCGGTAACAGAACGGAAAATTCCGGTTGACGCAATCCCTTAATTATGAAGGTTAATTTTCTTGAAGGCGACAGTCCGCTATGGATCTTGGTTTTCTTGAAGAGGATATGAAGCTTAGGTTCCTTGAAGATGACAGTCTACGAGTCATAGTTTTCTTGAAGATGATAGTCTATAATTATGTCATAGTTTCCTTGAAAATGATCATGTGTTCACCTTTTATTCTTAAAGGTGGTGGTCTGTAGCCTCGCTGTATAGCACTGACTGGATGCCGACAGGAAGAGATCGGTTAGAGCATTATTTTTCTTGAAGATGTTAAAGAAAAAAGATATCCAGAGAAAACACAAATGTCGAATTTTCGCCTTGGAAGTCTTCTGCAGTTCTATGTTGGTTCTGAAAAAAAACTTCAAAAATTGGACAGTTGTGTTTTCTTTGTCACGGCGAGTTTAAGAATCTCTTTTTCCATTTAACGTTTTTGATTTTTGTTAAGATGATGGTCTGTGAACCTTACTTTTCTTCAAGATGATAGTTTGAAACTACAGAATGCGACATTTCGCGACCTTCATCGATGCTCCTAAACATGTTGCTCTTGGCTTCGTAAGAACAAACAATAAGAATGGTTTTTTGTAGCATAGCATTAATATTGTTTTCATATCACCGTTGTCGAATTTGAACACACACGATCAAGTTTCCCCGCAGAAAACGCCACAAATCACGACCAAATAACAGCAAGCGCCCGAGCATCATGACAGGAGTGAGATGGTGCCCATATGGGGCCCCGGTCGCTGGAGCTCTCACTGCGTTCCGTGGGGAGAGAGTTAATGGCACGGTCAGAGAGTTAAGGTGTAGACGACGAGGGATAATGAGCACCGTATCAGTGAATCGACACTTCTGGACCATACTTCATTTCATCCTCATTGCTTAAAGCTGCCGTCCTTGCCGCGTACACGATCATGTTTACTGTCGCATTCTGTCCAGGTTTGTATGTGCACAAGAGCATCCATTCACGTTGAAACATTTACAAAATACGACAGCCTGGCTGCGTACTGCGCAGAGGGAATTTTTGTGTGAAGAAAAACTTTCTTAAATGCTAATAGTGTCACGTCAACCTGTGAATTTAAATCATTACCTATTGCCTACTGTGCACAAACAAGTGTCAGGATGTTTATTTAAATCATTACCTATTGCCTTCTGTGCACAAACAAGTGTCAGGATGTTCATTTAAATCATTACCTATTGCCTTCTGTGCACAAACAAGTGTCAGGATGTTCATTTAAATCATTACCTATTGCCTTCTGTGCACAAACAAGTGTCAGGATGTTCATTTAAATCATTACCTATTGCCTTCTGTGCACAAACAAGTGTCAGGATGTTCATTTAAATCATTACCTATTGCCTTCTGTGCACAAACAAGTGTCAGGATGTTCATTTAAATCATTACCTATTGCCTTCTGTGCACAAACAAGTGTCAGGATGTTCATTTAAATCATTACCTATTGCCTTCTGTGCACAAACAAGTGTCAGGATGTTCATTTAAATCATTACCTATTGCCTTCTGTGCACAAACAAGTGTCAGGATGTTCATTTAAATCATTACCTATTGCCTTCTGTGCACAAACAAGTGTCAGGATGTTCATTTAAATCATTACCTATTGCCTTCTGTGCACAAACAAGTGTCAGGATGTTCATTTAAATCATTACCTATTGCCTTCTGTGCACAAACAAGTAGTGTCAGGATGTTCATTTAAATCATTACCTATTGTCTTCTGTGCACAAACAAGTGTCAGGATGTTCATTTAAATCATTACCTATTGTCTTCTGTGCACAAACAAGTGTCAGGATGTTCATTTAAATCATTACCTATTGCCTTCTGTGCACAAACAAGTGTCAGGATGTTCATTTAAATCATTACCTATTGCCTTCTGTGCACAAACAAGTGTCAGGATGTTCATTTAAATCATTACCTATTGCCTTCTGTGCACAAACAAGTAGTGTCAGGATGTTCATTTAAATCATTACCTATTGCCTTCTGTGCACAAACAAGTAGTGTCAGGATGTTCATTTAAATCATTACCTATTGTCTTCTGTGCACAAACAAGTGTCAGGATGTTCATTTAAATCATTACCTATTGCCTTCTGTGCACAAACAAGTGTCAGGATGTTCATTTAAATCATTACCTATTGCCTTCTGTGCACAAACAAGTGTCAGGATGTTCATTTAAATCATTACCTATTGCCTTCTGTGCACAAACAAGTGTCAGGATGTTCATTTAAATCATTACCTATTGCCTTCTGTGCACAAACAAGTGTCAGGATGTTCATTTAAATCATTACCTATTGCCTTCTGTGCACAAACAAGTGTCAGGATGTTCATTTTTGACGGTATACGTTCAAGTGGATGGATGGTCCTATGCCATGTAAACGCCATGTAACCGCCTGGCCAGATGTGAAATGATGAGCTGAATTCGGCGTTTACACGGGGATGACTGTGACTCTAAGTTGTGGACGACGAAGGAAAATGAGTTCCGTATCAGTGAATCAACACTTCTGGACCATATTTAATTTATTTCTCCTTGACGTTGCCCCTGTGTTGGTTGTTTGTTTGAGTGATATCGCGTTGATGACTGAGCTGTCTTCGCAGTTCTTTGTTTTATGATGTATTGGTTGAAACATATTTTATTCAGGAAACATAGGGTGACGTGTATTACAACGGAATCACTATGCTTATGTTAAGTGTGGTTATATGTTTTGCATCTTATGGTAACATTACAGTTTTTTTGTTAATTCATCTGTTTGTGTTAATTCATCTGTTTGTGTTAATTCATCTGTTTGTGTTAATTCATCTGTTTGTGTTAATTCATCTGTTTGTGTTAATTCATCTGTTTGTGTTAATTCATCTGTTTGTGTTAATTCATCTGTTTGTGTTAATTCATCTGTTTGTGTTGCGGAGATCCTGCTCGTGTTATAATAGCGTGTTCTTTGCATACATTAGAAATGTTGTTTTTTTAAATCTCAAATTCGAGAAGATTGACCGGTTTTCTTGTTCCTAAGATGACTTCTGAGAGCAGTCTGAGTGAACAAAAGAAGCGCACATTTGTTTCGCTGCTCTATTCATTCGTATACAGCCCTGAAAGTCCAACAAATGGTGTACTCGCCTTTGGCTAGTGATTCTAAAAATGTACTAGCCAGGGAGCAAACTTTACTAGCCAAACCAACCATTTGTTTCAGTAACTTTACTCGCATTTGACGAGTAGATGAACATTTCTACTCGCCAGTTACATGTTTCTACTCGCATTTGGCGAGTAGATGAACATTTCTACTCGCCAGTTACATGTTTCTACTCGCATTTGGCGAGTAGATGAACATTTCTACTCGCCAGTTACATGTTTCTACTCGCCATGGGGAGTAAAATACTCGCCACTTTCAGGCCTGGTGTAGCTATATATCCTCTCTGTTTTGCGGTCAATCTCAGACTGACATTTATAATAATAATAAGAAGAAGAAGAACGGGCATTTATAAAGCGCCTTATCAGAAGTTCAAAGCGCGTGACAACAATACATACATGTATACAAAATTCATACAATCACTGTCAGATTCAAACAACACAAGTCATCATGCACATCTCACATCCCCAGACTCTATGCTAAGGAACTATCCGTAATGTT
Source organism: Littorina saxatilis (assembly GCF_037325665.1). Taxonomy (NCBI): domain Eukaryota; kingdom Metazoa; phylum Mollusca; class Gastropoda; order Littorinimorpha; family Littorinidae; genus Littorina; species Littorina saxatilis. Next base: position 10,629,868 of record NC_090259.1, read on the forward strand.
GTTGGAACAAGTGAGTTTTCAATTTGGACTTAAAAAGATGAAATGGACGGAGAGTGACGTAATTGAAAGGGGAGTGAATTCCATAACTGAGGTCCATAATACGAAAACGTGCGGAAGCCATGAGCCTTGCGTTTAAAGCGACCTTGACGGAGAAGTGGAGCGTCATCAGAAGAACGAAGGGTGCGAGAGGGAGTGTAGAGGGAGACCAGTTCCGAAAGATAGGCAGGTGCCGATTCAGAGATGATATTGTAGCAGAAGTTCTTTCTAAGAACACGGAATGTAGTTTCCTCAAGGCGCAGATGTGGCAATGTTAAGTATCTGCTTCGTTGGGAGGGGGGTGGGGGGGGTGGTAAAGAGGTGGCGTACTGACCTAGCAAGCTGACTGGTCATTACTTGTCGGCTAGCACAGTCATAACAGTGAATGGTCATCATGGAAAAGGTCATTCACACAGACAGAAGCTGCAACCCGTGGTCACTGCTGTCTCTGACCCTTGTAACGTTCATCCATCGTGTCCGGTGCTGTCCAGTCTTACAGCTGTGACGGCCTAGTGGTCAGTGTCACACATCCCTGTCCCCCGGTGTCCCTCATCAATCCAACTTTTTACACTTCCCCGACTCCCTGCTTCGTTTCAGGGACCGCTCCGGACTTTTGATCTTCTTTTCACCCCAGGTCAGTTTCACTCTAGGCTCCTGTCAATCAAAACCGCGTGAAACTGACCATCCGCCTCTCACCTGACCTCGCCCCCGCGACCTGAGGCGCCCCTTGCTTCAAAAGGGAGATAATTGTCACCGGTGTGGTGCGAGTGTCGTCCCTTTGTTTCGGGGACCGACAGATGTTGGGAGGAGGGGATGGTGTATCGGTTTTAGGCGCTGTGATAGTTATGGAGTGACAGTGTCGGTGACTTTGAGCTCTCTGAAGTTTGATGAGTTTTGCTGATGGCGATTTTGATCGGGACTGCAGGTACATATATATAGTCAAGAGAGAGAGAGGGGGGGGAGAGAAAGAGAGGGAGAGAGAGAGAGAGAGAGAGAGAGAGAGAGAGAGAGATGGGAAGAGAGAGATTGGAAGAGAGAGAGAGAGAGAGATGGGAAGAGAGAGATTGGAAGAGAGAGAGAGAGAGAGAGAGAAAAAGAGAGAGAGATTTCTTTCTTTATTTGGTGTTTAACGTCGTTTTCAACCATTCAAGGTTATATCGCGACGGGGAAAGGGGGGAGATGGGATAGGGGAAAGGGGGAGATGGGATAGAGCCACTTGTTAATTGTTTCTTGTTCACAAAAGCACTAATCAAAAAATTGCTCCAGGGGCTTGCAACGTAGTACAATATATGACCTTACTGGGAGAATGCAAGTTTCCAGTACAAAGGACTTGACATTTCTTACATACTGCTTGACTAAAATCTTTACAAACATTGACTATATTCTATACAAGAAACACTTAACAAGGGTAAAAGGAGAAACAGAACCGTTAGTCGCCTCTTATGACATGCTGGGTAGCATCGGGTAAATTCTTTCTCGTCCCAACCAATATGGGACTCCCCCTAACCCGCGGGGGGTGAGAGAGAGAGAGAGAGAGAGAGAGAATAGTACACACAGTGAAACGAAGAACAACAATGAAGAGTAAAAGAAAAAAACATAAATCAAAATAAAACACAACTATAAAAAATGGTGCTTGTTAATGGAAGCATACTAGAGAGACAGAGACAGAGACACAGAGACAGAGAGAGAGAGAGAGACAGAGACAGAGACAGAGAGACAGAGAGAGAGCTTGAAAGAGGGAGGGTGGACATTTTCAGTTCATGGGGTTTGGTCAATGGTCTTAATTGAAATTGCTAGGCCGATGACGCAATTTTGCACGAGATTCCTTGCTTTCTGCCTAAACAATTGTACATACCACCACCTATTATTATGTCCAGGCTTTTACATTGGATACAAGGACCCTTCCACCTAGACACATACAACCTAGCATATAACCACGTCATGTCCCAAATAGACACTAGTTCTGGTGACAGAAAAACCAAGCTAGCATAGCATCGCATAGCATAGACACATACAACCTAGCATGTAACCACGTCATGTCCCAAATAGACACTAGTTCTGGGGACAGAAAAACCGAGTTAGCATAGCATCGCATAGCATAGACACATACAACCTAGCATCGCATAGCATAGACACATACAACCTAGCATATAACCACGTCATGTCCCAAATAGACACTAGTTCTGGCGACAGAAAACCCAAGTTAGCATAGCATCGCGCAGCATAGACACATACAACCTAGCATGTAACCACGTCATGTCCCAAATAGACACTAGTTCTGGGCACAGAAAACCCAAGTTAGCATAGCATCGCATAGCATAGACACATACAACCTAGCATATAACCACGTCATGTCCCAAATAGACACTAGTTCTGGGGACAGAAAACCCAAGTTAGCATAGCATCGCATAGCATAGACACATACAACCTAGCATGTAACCACGTCATGTCCCAAATGGACACTAGTTCTGGGCACAGAAAAACCAAGTTAGCATAGCATCGCATAGCATAGACACATACAACCTAGCATGTAACCACGTCATGTCCCAAATAGACACTAGTTCTGGAGACACAAAACCCAAGTTAGCATAGCATCGCATAGCATAGACACATACAACCTAGCATGTAACCACGTCATGTCCCAAATAGACACTAGTTCTGGGGACAGAAAAACCAAGTTAGCATAGCATCGCATAGCATAGACACATACCCAAACTGAACAGCGTGACTGCTGCCAGTGCAAAGTGAGTGGGGATATTTTGCTGAATGAATGTTTGTAACTGACAATATAGCTATTCTGATGAACACGTGGGGGAATTCGGGGGCTGTGATTGGATGGTCTCTTCCGATCATCAAAGCATAATGCTACGGAAGTCGGCCATTTTTCTCAATATCCAAAAGCATATTGTCAATAACAAAGACGCATGGTTCCGGTTTACCCATCTGTACTACGCGGCGATGTTTCTATCGACAACAGCATACACTGACAACTTGAAATTCTTCTCGGGAATGTTTTTCAGCTTTGCAAATTTCGATAGCATACCCATTTCTGCTAACTTCCCGATGAAACAGGACTAAACCAATTATTTTCTGTCCCTAAACACCACAAAATGCCCAAAGTCGAAAGATGTAGTACAAACAGGGGAGTAAACCGGAACAGCCGTTTTTGTGTGCCTGTGTGAGCTCAGCCGTTGCCGACTGCTGCCGTCTGCTCGCGTTGTACGGATTAGCTGTTCTCTTCTCCTCCCCTTGTTGCATTCTTGTTCTTCAGTTGTTTCTCGTTTTCCGTTGATGTTGTGTTTTGGTCTTCTTCATAAGTAGTCTTGTTCAAAATGAAAAAAACTCAAACTTCTTTTTGTTGTATACGAATGAACTAATAAAAAGCTGTTTAACAGCTGTGTTGTCAAATCGAGTTTTTTTCCAAAGTCAGTGTGGCGTCTGCGCAAAACTAATGCGCATAAGAAACGGCGTCTGCTATCAACACCTGAGATCAACGCATTGACGCAAAGACTGTCATTTTGTAAGTTTGGAACAACAAATCAAGGTCAGAACAGCTATATAATCGCTATTGTGTTTTCAGCGTAGCAATAGGGTCCGATATTTAGACTCGAACAAGTATAATGCGACTCGTCTTCGACTCGTCGGCATTATACTTGTCTCGTCTGAATATCGGACCCTATTGCTACGCTGAAAACACAATAGCTGGTAATATCACTATTGTGTCAATCTGCAAAATTGATTGAAGAAAATGACCACTCTGTACAGGAAGCTATAGCTTGCAGGTCGTTGACTTTAGATGTTCGGGTGGAACGATGCTTTGATCCTATTCAAAAGCTTGTAATACGGATATGCGATCAGTAGTCATGTGCATGGTAATCTTGAATTGAGGCCGGGGGTGGGAGGGGGTATCTTTAAAGTGTGTGAGTGTGTGTGTGTGTGTGTGTGTGTGTGTGTGTGTGTGTGTGCGTGTCTGTGTGTGTGTGTGTGTGTGTGTCGTGTGTGTGTGTGTGTGTGTGTGTGTGTGTGTGTGTGTGTGTGTGTGTGTGAATTCGAGCTGTGTAAATGCCATCATAGGTTTTTACACCCCCGGTATAGGGGTGTGTATAGGATTCGCTCGATGTGTTTGTTTGTTTGTTTGTTTGGGTGTGTGTTTGTGTTCGCATATAGATCTCAAGAATGAACGGACCGATCGTCACCAAACTTGGTGAACAGGTTCTATACATTCCTGAGACGGTCCTTACAAAAATTGGGACCAGTCAAACACACGGTTAGGGAGTTATTGGTGGATTAAGATTCTACAAGGACTTATAGAGGGACATATTAATGGTCAAAGGGAAATAACCTTCTCAGTTGGTGGCAGTGAGAATGGTTATTTCCCTTTGACCAACGGGGGTGTTTTTCCTACCTCGGAGGAATTTCTTGTTATTCAAGGTTTGGCCGCATTGTTTTTTCCATGTATGTTTTTGTTTTTGTTTGTTTGTTTGTTTGTCTGTTTCTTTGTTTTTTTCTTTGTTTGTTGTTTGCTTGTTTGTTCAGAGTAACAGATATCGATAAAGGCTTGACGTTTGTAAACAAACAAGAGGAAAACAACAACAGGCCACCAGAGCTGGACTGATGACAATAATGTACAGGTATCATTCTATAAAATATAATACTGACGCGAATTTCTTGGGCTATTTTTAAGCACCTAGACGACAAGTAGATCAGGTTACGGAAGATGCGATGGAAATATGAAATCATGTCAACATAATATACACATAATTGATTTAAAAAAAAGAAGAGTGAAAGGTAACATAAAACTGAAGTTAATTTCCGATTTTGTAAGCGCTCATACAACAAGAAGATAAGATTATGGGCGAAGAGATGGATATTGACAGCCATAGGATCATGTTAAGACGTGTGTATATGTATAGGTTACAACACGAGTGGTTTTTTATATGGCTTGTATTTCAGTCAAGACCCAGCGGATGAATATCATCGGGAGACACGAGCCTTTGGCGAGTGGCTCTCGATTGATATTCCCGCTGGGTCTTGACTGAAATACAAGCCATATAAAAAACCACGAGTGTTGTAATCTGTATATCCCATTCTACCATCAAACACAAAGTGTAGACTACTAGCGGCACTTTTGCGATCTGTGGAGTGTGAAACAGTGTTTTCAGCGAGACATGGCCTTTTTGCAACCTTAAACTAAGTGACCGTCGCTGAAAAAATAAAACGAATGAGTGCATCTATAAGTACGCGGTAACACTACTTTCAGACCGTTTAAAAGCGTTAAGTAAAGGTTCATAAGTTGCAAGAAAGTAATGAAGTCGTATGGAAATCCATTTAGTTGAAGCGCACAATTCTTTTGCGTTTCAGGTCGGCGGAACGGGGAAACCGGTTTGGCCCCCATTTGGCTTACTCGACTCGATTCAGAATCGATTCCACGTTGTTTTTTTCGAACGCATTATTATACAATTAGTCTTATTGACAGAGAAGCAAATTTTAGGGAACACATATGTAGATTTAACCATTTGCTCCCTATTTGAAATGTATCTACATGATAAACTGTTTTGCGAGTGTGTTTGCATGAACCTAAACTGGTATTGATGCGATGAAAACAGGACCCAAGTCTGTCACCGCCGCTTGATTGCATTTTGAAAGAATATGACTGGATTACGGAAAAATACACACATGTTAAGTTCTTAGATACCTTCATCGCCAATGTGGACTTACTGCAGAGCCAGGCAAAAGAGTAGACTTGCTCGCAAAACACGTGAAACAGCTGATGATAGCGAAGCCCAACCGTGCCAGGTAAGGACGGTCTGACAGATTCTCAAAAGTCGTCTGCTAACGAAGCAAGGGGAGGGTACTCGTGTTTTTGTTTTGGTTCGCTAGCATCTGGTTATCTTGTAAGTTGAATGTTCGTTTTTTCCCACCTGCATTGCTTTCATAATGAAAGAAACGTTTGCTTATTGCATCTCATACATCAGATCAGTTCTGAGATTCATTTTTGCGTGCAACTGATATGGTTTTCTGAGCCGTGCAATACGATTTTGGAACTTCATACAAATGTGTCACATTGTTCGGCGCGAGGTCAAAGGTCGGGAGCAAAGTAGTTCTTCGCCCAAATCGGAATCTGCACTATCATATATTTTTTTGAGTCCATGATGTATTTATTGAGCTATAAAAATACAACATATATACCCATACTGAAGTAACAGAGACAAAGAAGGGAGGTCATGGGATATAATGATATATTTACCATGTTAACACGTGTGTATATGATGATATATTTTTCATGTTAACACGTGTGTATATGATGATATATTTATCATGTTAACACGTGTGTATATAATGATATATGTACCACCTATGAAAACAGGTAAAGTGATACTATGTAGAAACAGCAGAGTCGGTAATATGTTCTGAATGTTTTGACAGTCTTAGGCGCAGGTGGTTGTCACTTGCAGCTGTGAAAGTTTTGTTTTTCTTTTTCTTTCAGATTTTCTTTCTTTCTTTCTGTTTGTTTAGTTTTACTTAATCGTTTGATTATCAAAACACAGAAAAGCTCAATTGCATTTTGTAACCAGGAGAAAAACTGTTTGACCCCTCTCTCTCTCTCTCTCTCTCTCTCTCTCTCTCTCTCTCTCTCTCTCTCTCTCTCTCTCTCTCTCTCAAACACAAACTCACTCACACGTACGTACGCACACACGCCCGCACGCCCGCCCGTACACACACACACACACCCAAACTCACGCACACCAACAAAGTGTCACAGTATGGCTCGACTTGCGTAAATGAGTAAGGGAACAGTGGGAGTGAAGGGAATAATGGGAGTGGAGGGGGATTCGGAGGAGTTAGGATGCACATCATCAGTCACCACCACCATCTCCACCACCACCACCAACCTACAGCAGCGAAAGTGCTGCGTGTTTGCCTGTGTAATGGACGCCCTAGCAAGGACGCTTGTCGTTTTAATGACTCCCTTCATTGCAATTAATGCCAATTGTAGTCGGCCCTGTCCCAAAACGGGGGCGCGGAATTCCTCTGTTATTCTGGAGCGGGCGTTAAATATGAAATAGCTACGGTGCGAAGACAAGCGCGAGTAATGTAATTTCGCTGTCGGGGAGGGTCGGGGCGGGAGTAATTGTTATTGCTAGTTTTGTCTGCGGGAGTGTTTGTTGTGGCGCTTCAGGCCTTTGTTGGAGTAGAGAGGATGAGTGACGAGAAGAGAGAACAGGGGGGGGGGGGGGGGAGGAGGGTCGTTCATAACCGTGAAAAAGAGGGGAAAGAGGGAACATTGTGGGGGTTGGGCGAGGAGAGGGGCGGGGAACAAAAAGAGAGTTTCTATGTCTCAGTGTCTCTGTGCTGGAGAGAGAGAGAGAGAGAGAGAG
>NC_090259.1:10639782-10654782 GCF_037325665.1 Littorina saxatilis
AGAGAGAGAGAGAGAGAGAGAGAGAGAGAGAGAGAGAGAGAGAGAGTATACCCTCAAAGATGCTCTCAATACCAGTCCTTTCCCTTTGCGTAACAACGAGCTTGTCTTCTTGTTCCCAACAAACATTGTCAGCAACTGATAAACGAAACACACACACACACACACACACACACACACACACACACACACACACACACACACACACACACACACACACACACACACACACACACACACCAAACACACAAACACACGTGAAAATAGACGCACAAGAAAGACACAACACTCAGCTTGAGAAACGTAGCGGTGTTCTTCACCTCGTTGCAGTTTGTAAGGCTTGTAGAAATGGATATCTCTTTCTTTTGACTGAAAGAGGAATCGTTTTCTCAGTCCGAATCAGTCAGCAAGGTTTTTCGTCGCTGTACGTCCTCCGAACAATTATGGAGGACAAAGGTTTGTGTTGAATACGACAGTTTTGTGAAACATGAGTCAACTTGGTTATTTTTCTTATATTTTTATGGCAGCCTATTTTTATCAGCCTTTCTTCTCATTTGCCGTTGTTTCCTCCGTTGTTTCTTTGTTTTGTTTCTTTGTTTCTTTCTTTTTTTTTTCTTTTTTTTTTCTTTCTTTCTTTCATTTTTTCTTTCTTTCTCTCTTTCTTTCTTTCTTTCTTTCTTTCTTTGCTTCCTTCCTTCGCTTTTATCTTTCACTTTTCTCAAGGTTTGTGCTAAAAGTGACCGTTGTGTGTATGTTACACGAGTAAACAAAATTCTAACTATCTTTCTTTCTTGTTTTCTTTGTTTTTTCTTCGCTTGATCGCGTCTCCAAATCTCAGATCTAACCAGGGTTTTACGTAGGAATAGACCATCCCTCCGCTTGGGCACATACAACAATCGTGTGACCGAATATAAGTATCTTGGCACAGTTATCGATGATAAGCTGTCCTTCAATGCAAACACCACCCTCATACACAAAAAATGTCAGTCACGCATTTGCTGCCTTCAGAAACTTAGGAAGTTGAATATGAACCCTTCTATCCTTCAAACTTTCTACCGCTCTTTCATCAAGTCTGTCATCACTTTTGGTTTTGTGTCCTGGTATGGAGGTCTGAGTGTAAAGAACAGGATTGTCTTAGTGCGAATGGAGAATGTCAGTAGCAAGGTGATTGGCAGGCAGCAAGCAAGTGTGGAGTCCCTGTATGAAAAGCGTGTGGTGAGAAAGAGTAGGCGGATAGCTTCAGATAGGTCCCATGTCCTTGCCCACCTCTATGAACTCCTTCCCTCTGGCCGTAGACTTCGCACTCACAAAGCTAGGACACTCAGCCTGCAAAACAGCTTCATCCCCAAATCCATCACCCTTGGCAACATGTAAACACATCCACATACCCGACTCATCCCCTCTTCTGCCAGTGCAATCAGTAGTAATGTACATGTATGTATTGGTTTTATGTACGTCCGTATTTTTTCTGTGATATATTGTATGCTATGATTTTTTGCAATGATGTTTAGCCATAGTCAGTTATACGCGTAGGTGTGCGAGAATATGTAAGCGCAGTGCTTTAAAGATGTCCATGTGGGAATGTGTAAGTGAACGGCTCAGATCATGGGTAATATTAACACCTTCACATTTAAATGCTTATTTTATAGCCATCCATTGAATTGAGAAGAAAACAAAGCATACTAAACTGCTAAGCATGAATCAAACAATAAGAAAATAAAAAGAACCAACAACATCGTTTTGTATGTGTGGGTAGTAAACACGTTTTATTTACAAAACACGGCGGAAAATGGCGACAAATTTGTTGCACAGCGACAGGTCACTTTCTTCAACCAAGGCCAGTACTTTTATACATGACAAAGGAAAGCAAATATGGCCTGAATAATAAAGTTATAGTGTTCCTTTGCGTGTGTGGCGCACGTAATATGTCAAAGCAGCACCGCCCTGATATGGCCCTTCGTGGTCGGCTGGGCGTTAAGCAAACAAACAAACAAACAAATTTCCTAGCAGGTCATTTTCCTCCATAAACAAATGTATTCTTCTATTTATCACGCTTGTAAACAATTTGCCAAAACAACTAAGCACAGTTATACATCGATAGTTATCAGGGTCATTTACAGCACCCTTTCCCTTATAAATAGGGCTGATATAACCTACTGCCCATGATGTTGCCATCTTTCCTGACTGCAACACAAGGTTAAACAAGCGGGTTAATAGAATAGCTTGGGTGAGGCAGATTTAAAAAATTCATGTATTATACTATCACACCCACTTGCTTTATTATTCTTTAGTTTACCCATACAACTCAACACCTCTTCTTGGGATATATGTGACCATCCACCACGGCATGAGTCGCATGTCACCTTTGCATGATTTTCATATTTTTACATTTTCCTAAAGAGTTTTTTATGCTCTATCCAGTGGTGAAAACCGTTTCAGAAAAGAGCGAAAACTGTTTGAGTTATAAGCCTGTGACTAAGGTGACCCTCACACTGTTACCAGACACTCCGCGGACTTTATATTAAGCCGAGCGCAGAACCGCGCGAGGTGACATGCGACTCATTTCGTGGTGGAGGGTCACATATCAGCATTCAAAAACTCGTTTACTGGTGAAGCAACATCATACTCAGGTATACTTAGCAAGTTTTCCTCTGGTAAATTACTCAACTTCTGAAAATGCTTAACAAATACCTCATGGGTAACAGCATTTACAGTTTCCCTTTTCTGTTCGTCGCTCCCATTTATCAATATCTCTCTCTCTCTCTCTCTCTCTCTCTCTCTCTCTCTCTCTCTCTCTTTTTCTTTCTCTCTCTCTCTCTCTCTCCCTCTCCCTCTCTCCCTCTCTCTCTCTCTCTCTCTCTCTCTCTCTCTCTCTCTCCCTCCCCACCCCCCCCCTCCTTAAGATTTGTGTTGAAAGCGACAATTGTGTGTAACATGAAAAAACTTGTCTTTTTTTCTTCCTTAATCTTTTTTTGCCTTTGCTAAATGCACGTCTTTCTCTCTCGATCGTCCAAACATTTATCTCAATGTCCGCACCTTCCGTCTTCTATCGTTGCAAAGCGAATGCAATTCAGAACCCTTTTTGCCGTCATTGTCCTTTGCTGTCACTGAAAGATACTCGGGCACGTTACACACGGAATGAAAGGAAAGCTGCCTCCTGCGCACAAAGAGCAGGAAAGATGAATACTCGAAAAGGGGAAAATGACGAACATTAAACGTTGTCGCGTCCATTTTATGAAGTCTGTTGTAAGTGATGCCGTTTTTCGCAGGTGCAAATCCAGCAGGTAAACGACCAGAAAGCAAGAAATTAGCGTTAAAAAGGATTGAAATGTTGTCCCTTTTCCGTTAATTATCAAGTTTAACTGTCACACCAAATACATTGTAAACGCGCGTCTTTTTTTTGTTTACCTTACCATATTATCTACACCTTCTAAAATCATCGAACGTGTCTGATACTTTTAAAGGTACAATCTTGCTTGTGAAAGCTCTCATGTGTACTGCCACAAATCTGTTCAGGGTTGTAGCATGGGATGATTGAGAGCTTTCTTTCACTTCTTCTTCTTCTTCTTCTGCGTTCGGTGTTGATGGCCGTGCTAAATCCTCAGACCAGTGGCTGCCAGGAAGTCCGCAGTCTTGCGCAGTTCGTCGGCAGGACCCCAGAGTTTGGCTCCAAGCTTTCTTTCACTGAAAATCAAAAGTCTGGCTGCTTGCTTTCTGGGCAAAGTGGGATTTCATTTTTTTTCTCTGAATTAATTTAAAATACTGACATAGTTGCCACTTAGGAAATCAATTCCCCCCCAATTCCCTCTTTGTACTTAACTGAACACTAGTGTTTACCGTGTGTGTTACTTTTGTCAGTATACACTATTTCACAATGTGTTCTTCTTCTTCTTCTTCAGCGTTCCAGAATTTTCTGGTTACGTGTGAGCTCGTTTGCCCATTTGGGTTCCCCAAACTATACTCTGAGAGCATAGTCAGCTTCACTCCGCTTTCGTTGAGTAGGCATGCTGGATATTTTCGTGTTTCCATAACCCACCGAACTCTGACATGGATTACAGGATATTTTCCGTGCGCACTTGGTCTTGTGCTTGCGTGTACACACGAAGGGGGTTAAGTCACTAGCAGGTCTGCACATAAGTTGACCTGGGAGATCGGAAAAATCTCCACTCTTAACCCACCAGGCGGCAGCGACCGGAATTCGAACTCACGAGGAGGCCGACGTCTTACCACCACACCACTGCGCCCGTCACAATGTGTTTAATACTCATTACAGAAATGTGTTCAAACGTGAAACCCTTCTGTTTACAGTGCGAACACGAGAAGAAATGAGCCTTTGCAATGAGCTAACTGGACCCTGCAATCGAAAATGTTACACCCAGTGTTTTGTTTCACTTTTGTCAATTATTGAAAAACGACTGGAAATGTGGGAGGACACTTGCAAATTGAGACCAGGATGACAATTTGAAGTTTCGAAAGGAAGGATTCTCTTCCCGATTAAGTTGTAATCGCGTAGCTGTGATATTGCGCTGTATGGGAAGGGGGAGATAATTGTATCGTTGTGCTATTTGGTAAGGGGAGGTTTTGTATCAACACGTTTAATAGGGCAACGTAGAAAAAAAGAATGAAAGAAGGAAGAGAAGAAGGCCAAGGGTGTACGAGAGAGAGAGAGAGAGAGAGAGAGAGAGAGAGAGAGAGAGAGAGAGAGAGAGAGAGAGAGAGAGAGGGAGAGAGAGAGAGAGCGAGCGAGAGAGATAGAGATAAGGAGAAAGGGGGGGGGGCGAGAGAGAGGACAACAGTCTAACATGGAGAGAAAAAATCCACAGATATGCAGTCAGACAGACAAATAATTCAAACACTGTGAGCATCACAGTTTTTGTTTATTGAATAGTTCTGTGCACAAAGCGCTTCTTTCTTTTCTTTTTTTTTCTTTCCCTTTTTCTCTCTTTTTCTTTCCTCCCTTCCTTCCTTTCTTTTTTTTTTGTACAATGATTTGTTGTCCTCAGCTTATTTAAAGTGTCCATCTCCTTTGAAGATGTAAACACATCAATCAATCAATCAATCAATGAGTCTTATATCGCGCATATTCCGTGGGTACAGTTCTAGGCGCTCTGCAGTGATGCCGTGTGAGATGAAATTTTATACGGCCAGTAGATTGCAGCCATTTCGGCGCATATTTACCTTTCACGGCCTATTATTCCAAGTCACACGGGTATAGGTAGACAATTATTAACTGTGCCTAAGCAATTTTGCCAGGAAAGACCCTTTTGTCAATCGTGGGATCTTTAACGTGCACACCCAATGTAGTGTACACGGGGGGGAGGGTTCGGACACCGAAGAGAGTCTGCACACAAAGTTGACTCTGTGAAATAAATTTCCGCCGAACCTGGGATCGAACTCACGCTGACAGCGGCCAACTGAATACAAATCCAGCGCGCTACCAACTGAGCTATATCCCCGCCCACATGAACACATATCAGGCTTCATGCGCGTAGTGTTTAACTTTTAGTGAATTCTTAACTACTAGAAGCAAAAGTATATGTTGGTTTAGGGTAACCCGACCGACCCTACTTTTTCCCGCCGACCCTAAATTTATTTTTTCCTTTCTCAAAAAAAACAAACACTGTTGGCACATTTTGCGTACCATACCGAGACTAAGGGAAGTAACCTCCTTTAAAATCGACTAAATTTTAAATAAAAAAAAGTACAAAATTTAAAAGCCGACCTACCCACCCTATTTTTTGTTGGTCACGTGACCCTAAACCAACATATCTTTATGTTTGGACTGATTGGAAGGGGTAAAAACTATGCGAACACCAAGAAGAGCAAATCAAAGAAAGCCAATGATCAATCGAAAATTGCAATCGAAAGACGATCTACCAGGTTTTGATTTACGACAACATGACTGTGTGGAGGAGAAAATATCACTTGCGTCTGTCCCGTGATAGACAGAGATAAAAATGCTCTTGCCAAAATGTCCAAATTCGTACTAAACATAGAACGCATCCGTGTAATTTCAAGCGAAAAGCCGTAACAAAAATAACCACCCGCTGCATGGAATAGCAACTGTTAATGACATCATTGAATATAGGTCATTACCCAAGTGCACGTGCTAACGTCATGCTTTAAACACAAGGTGACAGTCATCACGTCAAATTCAAATACAAACCCCGCCGCTATAGTTATATTTCGACCCATAAATAATGAAATACGTTTGCAACGTTATAGCTGCCGTTCCGCGACGGGTGATATCAATTATTATTACATGTATCCTCCCGGCCTTCGATAGAGCCGAGCGCAGGGACAGGAATCGGGTTTTGGTCTCTTGTCATGACTTTGACAAAATAGATTCTGTTGCACTGTACTCTGTGAACAGAACTGCTATGCAATTGGAGGTTTACAACAGATGGGTCGGAGTTTCTCTTTGGTATAAAAAGGGCGAAACCGGCATTAAAAAAGTGACGACGAGACTCAAAGAGAACCCAAGGAAAAATGAAAAATAAATCTCTATTTGCTTGTAATTACAAAACACAAACTCCCACAGCTGGCCAAAGCATTACAGATGGTCAGACAAACCAGAAGAGTTGTCCTCCAGTGGATACCAGCACACTGTGGGATACCAGGAAATGAAAGGGCAGATGAGCTGGCAAAAGAAGGAGCCGTGGAAGACCAACCTGAAAACAGTGTCAGCTTTAGTGAGCAGAAGACAATCATCAAGGCATTGATGAGGCCAAGGACAAACAGAGATGACTACCACACAATGTCCAGAGAGCAGCAAGTCAACCTCATCAGGCTGCGTACTGGCCACAACAGGCTCAATGCTCACATGAACCGAAAGTTCAAGCTGGCGCCATCACCAACATGTGCCTGCGGTCAAGAGGACCAAACAGCGGAACACATCTTACAGCGATGTCCCTTACTAGATGAGGAACGAAAAGAAGTGTGGCCGTCACCAACTCCCTTGCAGACCAAACTATACGGCAGTCGACAGGAGTTGGAGAAAACGACAACATTTATCACCAGTGCTGGACTGATTGTGTAACCTCTGCGAACGCCAAGAAGAAGAAGAAGAAGAAGAAGAAGAAGATTACTAAACAAACGAAGACGAAATAGCACAACAGGAAATGCGGTAGCATTGAACAGTGTTATGTGTACATGTATAACTAAGCGGGACAGTCAGATTCCACATTTAACCTGATTGACAATTGTAAGAAATCAACTTGGTGAACATTGAGATATGATTTGAAATGGACCGTTGCTTTAAAACAAATTAATCATTAAAACAAATCTGTATATCTCCTGCTCCGCGCGCCTGTGACAGTTAAAGTTTCAAACATTCCCGTGGGACAAGTGATAGGCGAACAGAGGAGGTTGAGAGCGACATAATGTTCACAAACAGGATTAGAGTCACCACACATCGTGTCCCTTCTCCCTGCCTGATGGGGGCGACCTGTGGGTATTATCATGAATAAGTGATGCTACGATCGCCACCCGGCTCACATGCGGCCGTGCAAACACTGTCCTGCGGCGTCATAACTGTGGGTATGTTTGTTTGTTTGTTCGTTCATGGGCTGAAACTCCCACGGCTTTTACGTGTATGACCGTTTTTACCCCGCCATTTAGGCAGCCATACGCCGCTTTCGGAGGAAGCATGCTGGGTATTTTCGTGTTTCTGTAACCCACCGAACTCTGACATGGATTACAGGATCTTTTTCGTGCGCACTTGGTCTTGTGCTTGCGTGAACACACGGGGGTGTTCGGACACCGAGGAGAGTCTGCACACAAAGTTGACTCTGAGAAATGAATCTCTCGCCGAACGTGGGGACGAACTCACATTGACAGCGGCCAACTGGATACAAATCCAGCGTGCTACCGACTGAGCTACATCAGTCCCCGCCCAACTTTGGGTATGACGAGATGATGGGGAAACACAGGCACTGGGATGGAAAATATGATTGAGATAAGGGCTGATATGCATGAAGCTAAAAGTGGGTGCCACCCAAGTGGGTGGAAGCCAGCCGCAGGGTCAGATTGGTTGAAATCACCACACATCTCAATACCAACCAACCAGACCCCGCGGCAGGCTCCCTCCCACTTGGGTGGCACCCATTTTCGGTTCGTGCATTTCAGCCCAGACTACCGATAACAATAAATGGTAACATGAAGCTCAAATTCTGAGTTAGCATCATCACTAACTTTGTCATGTCATCGCATCTTTACCACCACAATCATCCCAAAAATCCTTATCGTTATCATCATCATCATCGTCATCAATATCAATATCAATATCATCATCATCATCATCATCATCATCATCACCATTTACACAAGAATCACTATCATCAACATAATGGTGCACACATTCATCAAGGTCATCATCACATGTAAATTGCATCACGGTGCATATATGTTCCTTTGAATAAAAAGAAAATAACGATACGTATCCTAGAAGATCATATTGATGAAGAAAAACGAAGATTTTTTCGTGTGAAAAGTTAGTGAAGAAAAATGGTTCTGCAGAAATTGTGTAGTAAACCTATTGAATTAAAAAAAATACTATCACTTTTATTATTGGCATTTACACGATCATCAAAGTTTATTTTGTGTGCCCATGAAACCGCCGGTGCGTTCCTGCCGATGGATGTCACCTCATTTCCAAGCACCTGCAGTGACAGTTATTGTCGCAGCGTGTAACCTTGCTGTCATGGTCCCTCTGCGATGGTGTGCCTTGTTTGCTCGGAGATCCTTTTCGGGTGCAATGATTTTCATCGGCATTAGCAAAAATAGTCACACAAATAGTCAAAAGATCTAGTTCCTATCTAACAGTGCATCACCCTTTTTGAGTCACTTGAGAAAAAGTGACTCTATGTAATCGGTCAGTGTTAGTCTGTCCGGCCGGCCGGCCGGCCGTCCGGCCGGCCGT
Organism: Littorina saxatilis; assembly: GCF_037325665.1. NCBI lineage: Eukaryota > Metazoa > Mollusca > Gastropoda > Littorinimorpha > Littorinidae > Littorina > Littorina saxatilis. The sequence continues at coordinate 10,648,700 of NC_090259.1, forward strand.
CCGTAGACACCACCTTAACGTTGGACTTTTCTCGGAAACTATCAAAGCGATCGGGCTCATATTTTGTTTAGTCGTGACCTCCAATGACCTCTACACTTTAACGATGGTTTCGTTGACCTTTGACCTTTTTCAAGGTCACAGGTCAGCGTCAAAGGAAAAATTAGACATTTTATATCTTTGACAAAGTTCATCGGATGTGATTGAAACTTTGTAGGATTATTCTTTACATCAAAGTATTTACATCTGTAGCCTTTTACGAACGTTATCAGAAAAACAAGGGAGATAACTAGCCTTTTCTGTTCGGCAACACACAACTTAACGTTGGGCTTTTCTCGGAAACTATAAAAGTGACCGGGCTCAAATTTTATGTGAACGTGACTCATTGTGTTGTGAATAGCAATTTCTTCCTGTCCATCTGATGCCTCATATAATATTCAGAACTGCGAAAGTGACTCGATCGAGCGTTTGCTCTTCTTGTTTTTCTTTTTCTTTATTTACTGATTGTTGTATCAGTCCGTTATATTTAATTGATTGAATGATTTATCGGCTGGCGGGTTGATTGACTGATTGATCGATTTCGAATTTTATTTACGGGTTTATCTTTGGCCACAGGCGATGTCTTATAATCATTAGTCGTCCATATATATCTAACGAAGACTGTGATAAAAGATGTCGTCAGTACGTGACACCCCCGGTATAGGGGTGTGTATAGGATTCGGTCGATGTGTTTGTTTGTTTGTTTGTGTGTTTGTGTTCGCATATAGATCTCAAGAATGAACGGACCGATCGTCACCAAACTTGGTGAACAGGTTCTATACATTCCTGAGACGGTCCTTACAAAAATTGGGACCAGTCAAACACACGGTTAGGGAGTTATTGGTGGATTAAGATACTACAAGGACTTATAGAGGGACATATTAATGGTCAAAGGGAAATAACCTTCTCAGTTGGTGGCAGTGAGAATGGTAAGGACGGGGGTGTTTTTCCTACCTCGGAGGAATTTCTTGTTTCATTTGTTTTCTTCTTGTCGTTCGCTATTTCATTTTTGTTCAAAGTGGAGGAAGGGAGACGCTTAGGATTGTCTTGAACTTCGGTGAAGTTGCACATTTTAAGCAAGAATTCAATCCTTAACTTTATTCTTGTAGAGAGAGAGAGAAATACAGAGGCAGACAGAGATACAGAGGGAGTAGGAGAGAGAGAGAGAGAGAGAGAGAGAGAGAGAGAGAGAGAGAGAGAGAGAGAGAGAGAGCGAGAGAGAGAGAGAGAGAGAGAAAGAAAGACAGAGAAAGACAGAAAGAGAGAGAGAGAGAGAGAGAGAGAGAGAGAGAGAGAGAGAGAGAGAGAGAGAAAGAAAGACAGAGAAAGACGGAGAGAGAGAGAGGCAGAAAGAGACACACATAGAGAAGAGGAGAGACAGAGACAGAGAGATAGGGGGAGAATGAGAGAAAGAGATTCTTGGTTTGTATATATAATATTTAGCGGAGAGAGGATAAGAGAGCGAGATATTGAGAGAGAGACAAACAATGAGACAGTCAGACAGACAGACAGACGGACAGACAGGCCAAGTTTCAGCGAGGGTTGTGCGTGTCGGTACGGTTCGATGCCAGTGTCGTGGTGTAAATAATTGAAGACAACTCACCGGAGTCTGTATTCCCAGGAACCAGAACCACCCCACCACCCTTCGCATTGCTCATTCGTTTGAACAATTCTGCTGCACGTCACGGCATTTCTGCATCAAGCATAGTCTTGTATTTTCTTTCTTTTTTTCTCCCCATTCTTATCCTCCGAATAGAGTTGTCTACCCGTGTGTCAAGGATGGAAAACAGGCACGTACTCATTAACCCAAACTTGGTGAACATAAGGATAAGGATAAGGATAAGATTTTATATAGTCCATGAGGGTAACCTCACAGAAATTCGGGCTGCTTTCTCCCTGGGGAAAGCGAGCTGCCATACAGTATACGGCGCTACCCATTTTTTTTTTTCCTGCATGCGTGTATTCATGTTTCCAAGCCCTGAGACTTAATGCCGTGTGAGATGGAATTTTTTTTACACTTTATTTCAAGTCACACGGGTATTTGGTGGACATTTTTATCTATGCCTATACAATTTTGCCAGGAAAGACCCTTTTGTCAATCGTGAGATCTTTAACGTGCATAGAAGAACTTTTGATTTTGCCATTAAGAAAATGTTTTAAATATGAAGTATAGAGAATTGTGGGATATTAAAACGCATTTTTGTTAAGTCTATATACAATTCAGCCAAATGTTGTGACGATACCCCCCGCGGGTTAGGGGGAAGAATTTACCCGATGTAAGAGGCGACTAACGGATTCTGTTTCTCCTTTTACCCTTGTTAAGTGTTTCTTGTATAGAATATAGTCAATGTTTGTAAAGATTTTAGTCAAGCAGTATGTAAGAAATGTTAAGTCCTTTGTACTGGAAACTTGCATTCTCCCAGTAAGGTCATAATTGTACTACGTTGCAAGCCCCTGGAGCAATTTTTTTATTAGTGCTTTTGTGAACAAGAAACCATTAACAAGTGGCTCTATCCCATCTCCCCCCCCCCCCCCCCCCCCCCCCCCCCCTTTCCCCGTCGCGATATAACCTTGAACGGTTGAAAACGACGTTAAGTTAAACACCAAATAAAGAACGAAAGAATGTTGTGACGATTGCTTTGGTCTGTGAAATGAGTTTCGCTTTTTATGAATAATTTGGGAAAAAACTTGTTTTTATCAAAAAAGCAAAAGGTGAAATGCAGGGAGAGCGGTGTCAATGCAATTATTTTATGACTTGCTATTCCAGTGTCAACGTTTGGAAAAGAATGGAATGCTACGATAAATCTGTACGCTCTTTGCGTCACAGCAGCCATAAAAAGTTCTCAAGGGAAAATAAGTAACATACAAAAATGGCAGACCCGTGCAGGAATTAAAACTTTCAGACTTTAGGGATGAACTTGGATCAAGACATTTCTGAGACATGCTCCAAATTCCCTGTCTTTTATGCCTTCTCCGACAAGAAGGTTCTTCATTTTTTCTTTTTCTTAATAATTATGGAAAGTGAAAACGGTGTGTGTTTCTGTCGGTGTTTGTGTCGGTGTGTGTGCTATGTTCGTGTGTGTGCCTTTGTGTGCGTTCGTCTGTCTGTCTGTCTGTCTGTCTGTCTCTGTCTCTCTCTCTCTCTCTCTCTCGCGCTCTCTCTCTCTCGCTCTCTCTCTCTCTCTCTCTCTCTCTCTCTCTCTCTCTCTCTCTCTCTCTCTCTCTCTCTCTCTCTCTCTCTCTCTATCTCTCTCTCTCTCGCTCTCTCTCTCAGCGTGTGTCTGTGCATGTTATGCGTGTCTGTCTGTCCGTACGGGGTTTACGAGGGAATGTTTGAGATAATTACAAAGACCGTATCCACTATTTGCGCGACCGAGACAGAGACAGAGACAGAGACAAAGAGAGACACACGAGACAGGGAGAGAGAGAGAGACACAGAGAGAGAGAGAGAGAGACAGAGAGAGAGAGAGAGAGAGAGAGAGAGTCTCTTTTGTTCCATTATGTCCTTAAAACAATTGTGAAATACATGTGAGAGAAAGAGACAGACATACCAACGACGGAGAGACCGAGATCTAGGCATCAAATAAAAAAAAAAACAAGTCGCGTAAGGCGAAAATACAATATTTAGTCAAGTAGCTGCCATTTTTCAGCAAGACCGTATACTCGTAGCATCGTCAGTCCACCGCTCATGGCAAAGGCAGTGAAATTGACAAGAAGAGCGGGGTAGTAGTTGCGCTAAGAAGGATAGCACGCTTTTCTGTACCTCTCTTTGTTTTAACTTTCTGAGCGTGTTTTTAATCCAAACATATCATATCTATATGTTTTTGGAATCAGGAACCGACAATGAATAAGATGAAAGTGTTTTTAAATTGATTTGGACAATTTAATTTTGATAATAATTTTTATATATTTAATTTTCAGAGCTTGTTTTTAATCCGAATATAACATATTTATATGTTTTTGGAATCAGCAAATGATGGAGAATAAGATAAACGTAAATTTGGATCGTTTTATAAATGTTTATTTTTTTTTACAATTTTCAGATTTTTAATGACCAAAGTCATTAATTAATTTTTAAGCCACCAAGCTGAAATGCAATACCGAACCCCGGGCTTCGTCGAAGATTACTTGACCAAAATTTGAACCAATTTGGTTGAAAAATGAGGGCGTGACAGTGCCGCCTCAACTTTCACGAAAAGCCGGATATGACGTCATCAAAGACATTTATCAAAAAAATGAAAAAAACGTTCGGGGATTTCATACCCAGGAACTCTCATGTCAAATTTCATAAAGATCGGTCCAGTAGTTTAGTCTGAATCGCTCTACACACACACACACACACACGCACGCACGCACACACACACACGCACATACACCACGACCCTCGTTTCGATTCCCCCTCGATGTTAAAATATTTAGTCAAAACTTGACTAAATATAAAAACAGGCGACAGGAACAGTAGGGGGAAGCTGGGATCAGGGTGGAGGAACGTTAATGAAATTAAAGCGGGGTACGGTCCTGGAGAGAGAGAGAGAGGGAGAGAGAGAGACACACACACACACATACACACACACACACACACAGAGAGAGACACAAAGAGAGAGAGAGAGAGGACAGAGAGAGAGAGAGGAGAGAGAGACACAGAGAGAGAGACACAGGGAGAGAGGAGAGAGGAGAAAGAGAGAGAGAGAGACAGACAGACAGAGAGAGGTAGAGAGAGCGAGAGAGAGACAGAGAGAGAGAGAGAGACAGAGAGAGAGAGAGACAGACAGACAGACAGCGAGAGAGAGAGAGCGAGAGAGAGACAGGCCTGGTTTGGCCTGCCCCCCGTGTCAGACTAATCGAATCCCCGACCATCCAACTTTCTCACTTTCATTCCCCTAATGCCCGACGTGTCCGCGTTCCGTGGGGTTCCGCTGCTTTGCCGCCATTGTGCCAGACTTGTTGGAGAGGCGGGATTGGTGGGAGGGGGTGGCGGGGTATCTTTTTTTTATTTGATGGGGGGGGGGGGGGGGAGGGGGGTAGGAGGACATGACGTTGTCCCCGGTGGAAAAGTGCCTCCGTGCTGTGGAGACAAAAGGGGACGGTTGGCTGAGTGCAGAAGTTGAGGTAGTGGTGATTGGGGGGGTTTAGGGTTTGGAGGTTGTAAGAAAGGAACAGAAAAATAAGGGAAAAGATGAAGCAACATCCATGTACATGTATGGCTATCTGACTGTTAATGGAACGTTTTGAGAAAAACCCACCATAACACATACACAATTAAGCGTTCCATTATCTTACAATTCTCGTGTTTGTTTGTTTTTATTATGACTTTCGGAACGTTAGCTGTCTGTCTGTCTGTCTGTCTGTCTGTCTGTCTGTCTGTCTGTCTGTCTGTCTGTCTGTCTGTCTGTCTGTCTGTCTGTCTCTCAGTGTAAAAGAGATAAGTTAGCTGTTTTTTAGAATGTGAATCATAACACGCGCCTGTCGATACTAGGCTTTTCCCATCTTGTCTTAGCTCACATGCTCGGCGTTTATCAATTGATTAGTTTTGATAAAAAGCTGTTCCTGTAAATTACCTTTATCTCTGGATCTGGTATTGTGTTTTGAGATGATTTGTGGGAGAGACTGCACTCTGTTTAACACTTGGAAAATTCCACATTTCGCTCATTCACTATAATGTATTCATGCACATAAAGTAAACGTTCAGTGCTTCATCATCAAGTTTCGTGGTCGATTGTTTGACTGGTCGGCTGGTCGAATGGTTTGTTCCGTAAACTCAGTCATGGGAGTAATTAGGTGCACAGTTTAGCCTAGATCTTATCATCAGCACTCTCCCTCTCTAGGTGATAACTCTCACTGAAGTTTGTCAACAACAAAAAAAGAAGAATGATCTCTACTTACCAATATTTGACTAATTTAATTATTAATCAGCCTGACTACTGTATATAATTAAACGTTCAATCACCTTACCTTTCTTGTTTTTTAATTTATCATTTGACATTCATATCTTTTCCTTTTCAGCTGCCATCCCCAAGTGTTCTGGGTGCAGCGAACAGATCTACGAC